>NC_052165.1:15398731-15567264 GCF_902713615.1 Scyliorhinus canicula
TATCCCTACTCTATCATTACCATCAAACCAAGTAATCAATCCTGTTTCAATGAAGAGTGCAGGAAGGCATAGCAAAAAAAAATTGTGTCAACCCGGTAAATCTACAACATAGGACTGCTTGCATGCCTAATTGCGAAAGCAGCATGCGATAGACACAGCTAAGCGATCCCGCAACCAACATATCATAATCTAAACTCTACAATCCTGCCACATCCAATCCTGAATGCTGGAGGGCAATTGCACACCTAACGGGAGGCGGAGGCTCCACAAATACCTCAATAATGAGGGAGCTCAGTACACCAGTGCAAGAGACAAGGCTGAAGCATTGCAGGCATATTCACCCAGAAGTGTCGAGTGGATGATCCATCTTGGCCACTTACTGAGGTCCCCAGTATCATACATGTCAGTCTTCGGTCAATTTGATTAATTCCACGATATTGTGAAGAGACAAAATAAAGATTAAACAATTGGATAAAAGGGAATTGATGAGGGTTCAGCTGCTCGGAGGATCTTTGATATGCTAATTAGCTTAGTAACAGGGCAAACATTTATTTAAGTGAAGTGGAGAACAGAATTATTGGTGTTAAAACTACAGAAGGTAGCAGTTCAAAGTGGAGACATACGCACGTCACACTTGCATGCTCAATGCATGACTTCGGAGATGATTTGTTTAGATAGCATAAGAGCAAAAGAGATCTATAGTTCTGTACTTGAGACAGTAGCATGGCTAAAGAGCATCTCGATCATGGACATGTCCTGCTGGAAACACGCTCTCCTGAAAGCAGGCCTCTACGCTGAAGCTGCTATTTTGAAAATTTCAAAGATTCTGCACTGAACCAGAAGTTTCCTAAAATAGATATGAATTGCGTGTGGTAGCGGCTTTCTGGATTTGACTCGTAATGTTCAACCTTATGAGATGTTGTTTTGGGAAAAGGGACACTCTTGGAGTTTAGGAATGCAGATAGATGTGGAATGGGGTTAATTCAAGTACACTGTGTATGTGTAGCCATGACAATGGTTAACTATTTTGTATTGTGGCTTTTTTTTAATGTGTTGTACAGTTTAATAAACATCCTTTTCTTTACAAGATTGGTCCTTTCCTAACTGATTTGCATATTTTTCCTGACATTACACCAAATTGAAAACTACACAACTAAGAACTGGCGTTCCAGGTTACCCTTCTGGATTTTGCGATATCCTTGCATCTAACATCCGTCGGGTTCTCAACAGTATCAAGAAATGACTGAAGACATTGGATATAGCAACAGCCATGGGCCCTGACAACATTATAGCAACAGTACTGAAGACATGAGCTCCAGAAATAGCCATCCCCCTAGCCAAGTTGTCCCAGTACAGCTGCAACACTCAAATCTACCCAGCAATGTGGGAAATTGCCCAGGTATGATCCGTCCACACAAATCCAACCGAGCCAACTGGGTAGATGGTGGTATAGTCATGCTGTCACTGAGCTGGTAATCCAGAGGCCCATGGTCATGCTCTGGGGACCAGGGTTTGAATCTCATGGCAGATGATGAAACTTGAATTCTCTTAAAATCTGGAATTAAACCAATTGTCGATTGTTGTTAAAAACCCCATCTTGTTCACGAACACCTTTTAGGAAAGGAAATCTGCCATCCTTAACTGGCTTAATGTGACTTCAGACCCACAGCAATGTGGTTGTCTCTTTAACTACCCACTGAAATGATGCAAACCGCCATGTTCAAGGGCAATTAGGGATGAGCAATAAATGGCCACATCCCATGGAGAACTTTTTAAAATTACCACCCCATCAGCCTACTCTCGATCATCAGCAATGTAATGGAAGGTGTCGTTGACGGTGCTATATCAAACATTTACTCAGAATCAAACTGCTCACTCACACACTTTGAGTTTCGCCAGGCTACTCCGTCCTTATTCAAACATGGATTAATGAGCCAAACCCCAAGAGGTGAAATGAAATTGGCTGGCCTGGACATCAGGGTGCCCTTGCAAATCTGGAGTCAATGGGAATCAGAGGGCGAACTCTCCACTGGTTGGGAGTCATACCTGGCACAAATAAAGATGGTCATGGTGGTGGAGATCAATCATCTCAGCCCCAGAGCATCACTGCAGGAGTTCCTCAGGCTAGTGTCCTTGGCCCAACCATCTGCAGCTGCTTCATCAATGACCACCCCCCCCCCCCCCCCCCCCCCCACCCAATCATAAGGTCAGCAATGGGGATCACTGCTAATTGCACAATGTTCTGCATCATTCGCAACCCCTCAGCTACTGAAATAGACCGTTGCTGGTACTTTTATAAAAGGTTAAAAGGAAAATCCAACTCAATTTTCAATAGCAACTTCAGGTAATTTCTTAATGTTGGTTTGGTCAGATGATATTTTTGACTATCTTCAGAACTATTTTCACTGTAATCTTACAAAACATGTCCAATCTGACTCGCTGCACACCATCTAGGAGGGAGATAAAATAGGCTGAAGTTCAGGTTACTATTTTATGGGCAATCCATGCATTTCTTCAGAATGTTGTTTTGCAATTTGTCCCCTCAACAGAAGTTAAAACTTCATTTAAATTCTACAAAAAGTAAAAGCCAGTTTAGTTCAGTTGACTGGACAGCTGGCTGGTGAGGCAAAGAGAGTCCAACAAGTACTAGCTGAAGATATTCATGAAGGTTCCACTTTCTCAGCCTTGCCCCTTGCCTAAGGTGTGGTGATCATCAGGTTCAATCATCACCAGTCAGCTCTCCCCCTTGTAATGACACCCTGGGTGAATGCACGGAGGGTTGGAGGATTTTTTTTTTTTTTAAAAAGGGATTAAGGGGAAAAATTTGAGGCAAGTCTTCACTGCTGTGGATTGCGGCCCCCGAATTAGATTTGCTCAAGGAATTCTGGTCAGCGCCATCCCATCTTTCCACCACAGGATGGAGCTATGTACAAGATGTTCAGGTCAATGCAATTCCCATCGTCAGGCACCAGATGGTGCTATGAATGGGATGTTCAAATTGGTGTAATTCTGCTCCTTGACCATCAGATAGAGCTTTAGTCTCCCTGTGAAATACTGGGCTCTTCTGTGGAATTAGCAGATTTTCACTTGCCTGATTTCTGTACAAAACTCTGGCTGTTTTATCATGAATGCTCTCACCGTAAGCCACATTTTGAACTCTTCCCAGACCTTCAGACAGAACTGTAAGAGTTACTGACCAGTGCAAAAATGGCTGGCATTTTCACATTCAAAAGATCTCTTTCCCAGTTCTGATACCTGTCTGTGCCCTTTTAAACAAGACAGCCTCAACTAGAATGCCTCTTAAAATTGGCAGAGGGAGATTCTCAACTACCTTCTAGCTGAACTTCCTTCACAGAACTGAAACAAAAGATGGAACTCTACTGAAGACCCACCTTAAGTTTTCTGACTGGCGCCACCCAAATGCAGGCAATAGGAGAAGGACGAGAACTCTACAGTCACTGATTGACTGCTTGCCAAGTCTATCAAAGTGGCATCACGCGTTCTGCCACAGAACCTAATGGGGGAGTCTTGACCTGGTCCATCAGGACAGGTGTTCCAGCTCTGCCTAAAATCTGTAGTTTAAGAGAAATCCCAAATGGCGCAGTATTGTTGTAGCGGCTAACCAGAAGACTGGAGATCAAAGCAGACAGCAGGATGGGGATTGAAAAGGGAACACAGGACAGACAACAGGTTTTACAGCAATGTCCTAACACCTTCAAAAGGGGAAAGCAGCCTATGGTCATCTGGGACTATGACGACTTTATTTACAATAAGTCTGTTTGATTTGTGACTTTCGGTTAATGGTATAGAACATAAATTGTAAGGAACACTGGAGTTTACCAAGATTATTGAGAGAAAGTACAGATTTGTGAAGAACAAATATATTTATATAATGCTTTTGATGCCTTCAGGAACATTCTAAAGCACATTTTAGCTAATTAAATACTTTTGAAATAAAATCAGCACGGTAGCATGGTGGTTAGCATAAATGCTTCACAGCTCCAGGGTCCCAGGTTCGGTTCCCGGCTGGGTCACTGTCTGTGTGGAGTCTGCACGTCCTCCCCGTGTGTGCGTGGGTTTCCTCCGGGTGCTCCGGTTTCCTCCCACAGTCCAATGATGTGCGGGTTAGGTGGATTGGCCATGCTAAATTGCCCGTAGTGTCCTAGGAAGTAAGGTTGGGGGGGGGGGGGGGGTTGTTGGGTTATGGGTATAGGGTGGCTACGTGGGTTTGAGTAGGGTGATCATTGCTCGGCACAACATCGAGGGCCGAAGGTCCTGTTCTGTGCTGTACTGTTCTATCTATGTAAATACAGTAGCACATTTGCACACAGCAAGGCTCTGTAAATGGCTGATATCAGTTATCACTTACTCTATTTTAGTGATGTTGGTTGAGGGATGAATGTATGCCAGAACACAAGAAGTATGTGCAGCATAAACACTGACATAGATCAATTGGCCAAATGAAGTGTAATATTATATGCAACTCTCGTATTCGTCTTTGAATGGTGCCTTGGAATCTTTTACAGCCACTCATAAGGCCAGACAGCTGCAGTTTAACCGAGGGATGACAGCTCCAACAAAGCAGCACTCCCTCAGTACTGCACAGAGGTGTCAACCTAGATCACGTATTCAAGTCTCAAGTTTCTTTTAAAAAAAGGGCAAATCTTGACCAAAAGAATAGTTAACTACATTCCATATTTTCTGCATTTCAACTATTTCACGTGCTTCAACAAAAATTATTTGGACATAAACATGCCCAGCTATATTAAAACAATTTAAAAGTTAGTTAATTAGAAAGCTAAATAATAGTGTCATTAATAGAATTATCAAACGGTATCTTACTGATTTGTCAACGTGTTCAGTGCATGGGTTGAGTGTTATCTTTAGAATTCACAGAATATTTTTTAATGATGGAAGAACAGCGGGGATGATGACATCAATATTGAAACTTTTCCACTTTATTGTAATAATTACAAAATACAAGTCTGACAGATGACAGCCTTAAGATTGAAAAAAGACTTTTGTACAAAAAAAATGACAAATTTTCGATAAAATTGTAAATCCAAGTATCTGCTTTTTCCTGCTAACCAAACTCCAGGCTTCCGAAGCAGAAATGAAGGCAAAAGTTGGTGGGAAGCCTGCAAATTGTGGATTCTTATTTGATAGAATCATAGCCTTTCATAGCTTTTCTAGGGCTGCAATTCATATCCCAAGGGATCAAGGTTCTGATCCAACAGCATGATTGATGACTCTCTCAGCAAACGTAAAAATTTAGTGATTTCCTCTTTGGTAAATACCTGTTGTATGTATAAAAATAAATTGTTAAACGTCACATTTATTTGCATCCTGTCCTTCAGCAAAATCCTCACATCACATTTGACCTCCACCATCATGGCAACATCAGAAATCAGGTTTTCTGAGAGCTGAAGGCATTTTCATTGAACACTAATATTGAACCTCAAGTGAAAGCCATTATTGTATCCTGGTTAATTTTTTTAACCCTTCTTTCAGAGCTTTTTTTCCACTTTTTTAGCATCCTCCTGGATGTGCATCATTTTCTGACATAGAAAGTGAGGGAGATGAGGGGGGGGGACTTTGTGGCTGTGGAAAGATTTCCTGTGTCAAGGACTTTTTGTTTTTTTCCTCTTGTTTGAGCTGCGAATAGTTAGGTTCTGGAATGCACCAGGGTCTGAGATTGTGATGGTGGCAGATTCAACTGCGGCTTTCCAAACTAAATTGGATAAATGAAATGAAATGAAAATGAAAATCGCTTATTGTCACGAGTAGGCTTCAATGAAGTTACTGTGAAAAGCCCCTAGTCGCCACATTCCGGCGCCTGTCCGGGGAGGCTGGTACGGGAATCGAACCGTGCTGCTGGCCTGCTTAGTCTGCTTTAAAAACCAGCGATTTAGCCCAGTGAGCTAAACCAGCCCCATCACATTTGAAGCAAAAGAATTTGCAGAGTTCCGGGGTATAGGCAAAGGAATGGAAATACCTCAATGTACCTCAGAGACAGCACAAATGCAATGGGCTGAATGGCAGCCTTTGGTGCTGCAGCCATTCTATGCAATAGAGCAGCTTAAGTGAAAACCTGTTGCTTCTAAATCAGTATTAGTAAAGTCAGAAAAATTATACAATTCACAAATACATGAATACGATAATTAAACATTTAACATTTCTCGAGTTAATCCTTCACATAATTGATATTATCATAATTGATAATAATCACCTTGTCCACAAGATCCCATCCGGGCAAGTCATTTTAAAAGCATATATATCACGTATGCAATTGTGGATGAAGCCTTAAACAGGACTGCTATGTTCACCAATTTCACGTGGGTTGTGCTAAGTTCTTTCAGCCATTGAATTAAATACATCAAAAGCATTTAGTAACTCACCATCTTTTAAAATTGGTTATGGGACAGCAAGCTTCAGCCAAAAACGATAAAAGCTTTGCCTTGATTTGAATAACATTTTTAAATATACTCCTGATAGAAAGTCACTCTACTTGTCTGTGCAGCATATTCAAATCATTTCTGATTTATTAAGGAATCCTACAAATAAAATCATCTTCAAACTAAAATCTAAATGATAGCGAATCTCTATTTACAACTTACTTGATAAAGCTTGTGTTGTTCTGACGCAATGATATCAGCCAGTTTTAAGCATTGCTGGTACTGCTTAGTGCTGTGCAGTACGGTGTGGAGCACAAAGCACATCATCGGCAGGCACAGCTGGCGCAATAAATTCAACTGACGACTGCGTTCAGCATCTTCCTCAGCATCCTGGGTCACAGTAAATATTTCGGTTAACTTCAGAAAATTTATTAAACCTGCAGCAAATTGACTACAGCATTTCATCTGGAACTCGAGATGAAGTTTAGCTATTTTCCTCACTCTTGCTGAAGCAACGAGGGTTACAGAAGCAAGTAATCATCTTACTAAAAAAAAAAAAGATAATGCTGGAAATATACAGTGGAATGGTTAGTATTTCATCAGAACAGGAGGCTAGACGGTAACCTCGGCCCTTAACAGAACTAAACACAAGGGAACAGCAGACAAAGAACAGGAGTACTGAATTCTGTCATAGAAGCAGATATTTGCTTGAAATGCTACTAAACCAATTTGTTAAAAAGCTGGAAAATAATGTTGATGCACTAAAATTTAAATGTAGAAATTAAACATTCTTTCATGAAAGCGCTTAAGAAATAGTAGATCATGTGGCACCTTGAACTTGTACTATTCATCATAATCACTTTCCTACCCGCTCCCCATATTCCTTGATTTCGTGAAAGATCTTTCCATTTCTTTCCCGAATAACCTCAGAACCAGAATCCTCGTGTTTGGCAGTTCCAGATTTAAAATTCTTAGAATTAATACATTTTAAAATCTCATTCCTTGTCATGTTGGAAGGCAGTTAGAGGGGAGGCAATGGCTTAGTGATATTGTTGCTTGTCTAGTAATCCAGAGACCCAGAGTAATGCTCTGGGACCCGGGTTCGAATCCCACCATGGCAGATGGTGACATTTGAATGAATTAAAAATCTTGACTTAAAAGTCTAAAGGTGACCAGGAAACCATTTTTGAACGTCGTTGAATCAATCTGGTTCACCAATGTCCTTTCGGGAAGGATACCTGTCGTCCTTACCTGGTCTGGCCCACATGTGACTCCAGAGCCACAGCAATGTGGTTGACTCTTAAATGCTCTGAGTGATGGGCAATAAATGCTGACCCAGCCAGCAACACCCACAACCCACGAACAAATAAAAACTAAATAAAAAATCTAAACGGGATACAGTGTTCATGGTCTGAAGTTGTTGAGCTCAATGTTAAGTCCAGAAGGCCGTCAAGTGCCCAATAGGAAGGTGAGGTGCTGTTCCTCTAGCTTGCTCACTGGAATATTGTAGCAGAATGAAAACAGAATTGAGCAAGACAGTGAATTGGAATGGCAAGTGACCAGAAGGCCAGGGTCATACTTGCAGATTGAGAGGCGATTCACAAATCGGTCACTTAATCTGCATTTGGTCTCACCCAATATAGAGGAGATGGCATTTTTATTTTTTGCCAAGTTCCAGTCTATCTCGTTCAACAGCATAAATCCCACCACATTTCTAACTCTCTTCAGTTCCAAAGAGTCAATAAAACAGTCCATGTCCAATTGCAGCAAGATCTGGACAATATCCAGGCTTGGGCTGACAAGTGATAAGTTACATTTGTGCCACACAAAAGTGAGAGGCAATTACCATCTCCTACTGGAGGATTACACCATTGCCCCATGAAATTCAATGGCATTACCATCACTGAATCCCCCACAATCAATATCCTGGGGGTTACCATTGATCAGAAATTGAATAATATATATGGCTACCAGGGCAGGTCAAAGGTTAGGATTCCTACGGCAAGTAACTCGCCTCCTGACCCCTCAAAGCCTGTCCACAATCTACAAGTCAGGAGTGTAATGGAATACTCTCCACTTGCCTGGATGCGTTCAGCTCCAACAACACAAGAAGCTCAACACCATCCAGGACCATAAGACATAGGAGCAGAATTAGGCCACTTGGCCCATCGAGTCTGCTCCGCCATTCAATCACGGCTGATATTTTTCTCTTCCCCATTCTCTTATCGTCTCCCTATTTGGATTTGCTTATTGTCACATGTATCGAGGTACAGTGAAAAGCATTTTTCTGCGAGCAGCTCAAACAGATCTTTTAGTACATGAAAAGAAAATACATAATAGGGCAACATAAGGTACACAATGTAAATACATGGACACCAGCATCGGTGAAGAATACAGGAGTGTAGTATTTCCCCTGATCCCCTTATTGACCAACAACCTATCTTTCTCTGTCTTGAAGACACTCAGTGATTTGGCCTCCACAGTCTTCTGCGAAAAGCAGCCCGCTTGATTTATCTCCCATCCGCAAACATTCAAACCCTCCACCACCGACGAACAGTGGCAGCCACGTGTACCATCTACAAAATGCACTGCAGTAATTCACCATGGTTCCTTAGACAGCTGCTCCCAAATCCATGGCCACTACCATCTAGAAGGACAAGAGCAGCAAATATCTGGGAACCTCACCACCTGGAGGTTCCCCTCCAAGTTACTCACCACCCCGACTTCGAAATATATCGCAATATCTCAAATGTCGCTTGGTCAAAACACTGGAACACCCTCCCGAACAGCATTGTGTGTGTGCCTACAAGAAGGCAACTCACCACCACCTTCTGAAGAGCAACTAGGGATGGGCAATAAATGCTGGCCTAACCAGCGACGCCCACATCCCATAAATGAATTTTAAAAATCTCGAACTCAAAAACTTTAACTCCGTTTCTATCTCCAGATGCTGCCAGACCTGCTGAATTTTTCCAGCACAAAGATATCAAACATCCTCAGTACTTTGCTTTCACCGTAGAAATTCCTCCTTTTTCTTCCTTGATAAAATTCATTTTATCAACTAATTACATGCCATGATGGAGAGCCATGTCAAATCAGCCATTCCAATTTGCTGAGAAGAATGGGAAACCTTTGGGATAATCGTGATTTATTTATAAGTTGTGGCTGATCATGTCAAGAACACTAGTTGTAATCAAGAGAACTGATCAGACTTTCGGGCAGGAAAAGCTATTAGTCCTGTCATATCGACATAGCATACAGATGCCAGTCATGGTATTCAATTGTCATTTGTGACCTTGACCAACCAATCTCTCTCGCATATGCACTGGAAATAGGAGTAGACCATTTGCATCCTTTACAATAAATGTGAGCATTTTCCCTACTACTCAGGTTAGGGCTAACAGCTCTGTTCCTGGTTTCATCCTTAAGAACAAAGAAAAGTACAGTACAGAAACAGGCCCTTCAGCCCTCCAAGCCTGCGCCGACCATGCTGCCCGTCTAAACTAAAATCTTCTACACTTCCTGGGTCCGTATCCCTCTATTCCCATCGTATTCATGTATTTGTCAAGATGCCCCTTAAACGTCACTATCGTCCCTGCTTCCACCACCTCCTCTGGCAGCGAGTTCCAGGCACCCAGTAACCTCGGTGTAAAAAACTTGCCTCGTACATCTCCTCTAAACCTTGCCCCTCGCACCTTAGTAATTGACCCCTCTACCCTGGGAAAAAGTCTCCCGACTATCCACTCTGTCTATGCCCCTCATAATTTTGTAGACCTCTATCAGGTCGCCCCTCAACCTCCTTCATTCCAGTGAGAACAAACCAAGTTTATTCAACCTCTTATTAAATAGTGGGGTTACATTTGCTACCTCCGATCTGCAGGAGCCATTCCAGAATCTACAGCATTTTGGAAGATGACTACCAATGCAAACATTATCCCTACAGCTACCTCTTTCAATGCTTATTGGGATGTTGATCATCAGGTACAAGGGATTTATCAACTTTCAGTACCATTAGTTTTTTCATTACTACCTTTTAACTAATACGAATTTCTTTCAGTTCTTCATTAACACCAGTCTCTTGGTTCACTATTGCTGGGAGGTTTTCTGCATCTTTCTCCGTGAAGACAGACGCATGACATCTGTTTAATTTCTCTGCCATTTCCTAACTCATGATAAATTCGCCTGCCTCTGCCTTTAATGGGTCCACATTTGTATTGACTAATCTTTTAATTTTTCCATGCCTATCTATTTACAGTCCATTTATATGTTTCTCAGTAGTTTATTTTCATAATTCCCATTTTTTTCTTTCTCTATCAGTTTCTTGGTCCTCCTCTGCTGAATTCTAAAATGCTCCCAATCCTCAGGGTTACTAATTTTTTGGTAACTTTATAAACCTCTTCCGTTGATCTAATATAATGTTCAGCCTCCCTCATTAGCTATGGTTGGTTCCTGTGCTGGGTTTTTGTGTCTCAAAAGAAATTAAAATTTGTGGTAAATCATGTATCAATTCTTTAAGTGCCATGTTTGTCCACAGTTATACTTTTTCATGTAGTCTTCTAATCTACCACAGCCAATTTGCCCCTCATACCTTCATGTTTCCTTCGCTGAGATTTAGATTCTAGCTTCAAATTAGCAGCCATGTATCCTATATTTCCACGACCATCTATATAATACTTTGAATAAAAGGCTTGGTTTTTACTAAAAAGTTTAATACATTTACTTTTGTCAAACCACTATCTACACTGAATTAAATGTCAGTGTAGCAGAACGCTTGCCTTTCAGTCAGCTCACGTGCAGGCCGCAGCATGGACTTGAGAACATAATCTAGATGGGACACTTTGATTCACCACTGGTGCTGTTAATGACAGTTCTGTCTGCCTGTTCAGTTGCACAAAATATTCCATGGCACGCTGCAGAAAAGCAGAATATTCTCCTGACCACTGTTCCACCCTCAACTACTGTCCAAAATAATCTTAACTGGTTATTCATTTGTTGTATGGGAATTAGCTTTATACATAAAACTGACTATACTGAAAACATAATCCATTGGTCACAAGTTAAATAAGGACGTGAAATAATGCTATAAAAATCTTCTTTCCTTTCGATCTTTACTGGTTAAGCTATTCAGAATGTTCAAGCTGAACAAATATGCCATTTTGTGTTTACCTCTCTGATGTCAACCAACCATCCTCCGTTCACAAAGAGCAAGACATTAAAGATCTTCTCTTTCACTTCACTGGTGAGGCGTTCCAAATTGGCATTCCATCTCTCATAATCATCCTGTTTGGGGGAAAATATAATTAATCTCAAAAAAGTGTAGAGAAACACACATTCCACAAGCTGAAACGGTCTATACTCTGAACCTGGAATTTATTTTGTCTGTGTTCATGAGCCACTGTCTCAGTGAAACTTGCTCCTGCGGAAATGGTGGGTTCCTGTGGTGTAGATTGCATACATGTAAACCACTTGTTGAAAAGTTCATGAGCTTCCTGGAGAAAAGCACAATTTATAGAATTTAATTGGTTACATCAAAAGATTAATACATTTTTTAAAATCACTCTTCAATACAAATAAACAAGCAAGTGGAATAGGATGCTTTCACAGGCAAGAGATTTTTGAAGCGCGAAGTTTGAAGAACAGCTAACTTGCATTTATGAAATTGAGCTCCAGAACACAGAAGGGAGCATCATCAGAATACAGCTTCAGGCAGAATCTTTTTTGCACTAATTGGCTGAAATCATTAATTTTGTCTTTGGGGTGCTTGCCAATTAAACATTCATATAACTCTGAACTAAAGATGGTCAATCATCAACCTTCATTCAAAATTGTAGGGATAATTCGAGTGAGAGATTAGGACACCCAACATAACCATATTTCTGTTCAAAGCTCCGTCAAGCATGGTTTCACTGCTTAAACTTTAGGTCTGTGAATTATCTCCTGCAACCTTACCAGATAAGCCCTTATGCACAAATGTTCCCGAATGGCATTTTCTTCCTCTGCTGGTGGCATGAAATTCATCCCATAAGTACGCCAGTTTGCATGTACCCCGGCTATAGAATCTTGTGGAATTTTGCTGAACACTTCTTTAGCTGCTTCATGTTTTTTAGAAGCTTGAAAACAAAATTACTGCATTTAAATCACAGAATACAAGTTATATTTACTCATTACTTAGTTCACTTTACATGAAGAATTATTTGCATTAACTCATTCTGACCCCACACCTGCAAGCTATGATAGCATAGGTAAGGGGTTAATGGCCTCCAAATCAAATTTCTCAGAGGGGATATTATAAAAATATTGGATGGGCAACACGGTGCAGCAGTGGCTAGCACTTCTGCCTCACTGCACTGAGGACCCGGGTTCGATCCCTGCCCCAGGTCACTGTCCGTGTGAGTCTGCACATTCTCCACCCCACAATCCAAAGATGTGCAGGGTAGGTGGACTGGCCCTGCTAAATTGCCCCTTCAATTTCATAAAAAGATTGGACATCAATATTCTGATGTTGGCTTAATTTGGATAGGTGCCACTGATGCCAATGCATCTGCCTACACCAATATGACAGGTAGCACACTACCAGCTTGAGTGTGCCTCTCTTGCCAGCCATATTGGAAGGTTCGAAGCGGTTTACTGCCTGCAGAAAAGACATCGCATAGCTGAATGTCTAGGTCACGTGGCCATTCTCCACAAAGCAAAATGATAACCAAGCTATATACAACTAATAGACAATGGGTCGCATTAATTTCAGTTAGCATGAAAACAAAACCAAATTAAAAGAAAATTTATTAAAACTATGTACAAATGAAACAAACCACATACCCAAGAATTTCCTCATTATAGCATTGCTCTGTCTCAGTGTCTCAGCCCTTTGTGTGGGATCAAACACCAGCCACTCAATTACATTAATCTTCATACGATCTTCCTGTAAAAGGTATGTTATTTGATTCAGCTTGCAAAAACTAGCAAGTAGACATTCAATCCTATTTTGTTAAAGCTTTTTCTTAATATTCATCTTGTATCACAGTCAATCGAATATTTTTAAAGGAAAGTATTTCAAACACCAAAGTGGTCACTGGAATTTTCCAGTAAATTAATCACAATTTAGCGCAACTGTATTAAACAGAGCAGGTTGGCAACAAACAATAACTCTTGAAAGGAAAACAGCAGAAATGTTGCTCTTGCATTAATTTCGTTTGCTAGAATTAATTGGGAAATTAAGGGGGGGGGGGGGGGGGTGATATTTATTCAATGAACAAAAGTGCCTTTCACCATCAAGTATCATTAAGGTTACAACAGATCCATGCAGAAAATTGTACTCACTTCTGTAGTGGCAGTATTCAGAGATGGTGATAGGTCATGGTGAGTAAACTCTTCAGCATCCTTTTTCCGAATGTTTTCTACAACACACTTGGTCACAGCTGCTACATCAAGGTCTATAGAATAGTTTGGTAAAAACATCGTAATTAAAAAATATTCATTCAAGAATGTGTTTTCAGGCATTCCTTCAAAAACCCTAAATAAACCGTATTCATCATTTGCAGATTACTGTAATGATGCAAATCATTAACTACTATTTTGAATACAACAGAAAATTATTAATTCCTCAGGCTTGCTATCAAAGTCACAAGTTAAACGATCCAGGGGAGTTTAACGGTCATTGAGACGCCAGATAAGTGTATAATGTAAATAGGTGGGAATGAGTCAGGTCTGGCTGGTAGGCAGGAGAAAGAGTCCCCTTGGGTGTGTGGTGCATCTTGCAGGGAGCGTGGGGCACCCCTGGGATATGACAGGAGGTGGAGAAATCCTGTCTGAATGCATAGTTACGTAGAAGGTGGAAGAAGTTACTTTTCCTGGGTAACTAATGGCGCAAACGCAGTCGGAGCCATCGCAGGGCAATTCAGAAACAAATAACTTCTCTTTTCCCTAAAACGCAGCATCAGATTTAGTACTGTCATGCGAAAATAATTCTAACAAAGGATAGGATTGCATAGTGCGGTTTGAGAATCAATAAGAAAATAATAGAAAAGGGTTATAAGATCTCTTTGTTAAATGTCAGCATATGTCTCTGGTGCAAAAATCAGCATTGAGCACATTCTAACAGCAGTTGGCCACCCTAAAACCTAAATCCCTCGCTGCAAGGACTGCATTAGCTGACTTCATTAGAGATGATGAAGGCTTGGAGTCAAAGACAATGATGGCTGCCTAAGTACCAGTTAGCGATGGGGAGCAGCAGTTACACCAAGATAAACGAGAAGCCGCTGGAGAGCTAATATAGCTACGATTAGGAAGTGGGCGATTGGGGGGGGGGGGGGGGGGGGGGGGGGGGGGGGGTAGCAGCTGGAGCCGACGTCATGTAACGGTACTAGTCTGGGAGCTTTGATAACGGCTCTTTGACGCTCTCGCCGACCCATTGCTCCCGGTGGTGGTGTCGACACTGCAGATCTGGGGACAGTGGAGGAGGTACAAGAAGGTGGAGGGAGCGTCGGTCTGGACCCCGATTTGCAACAACCACAGGTTTGTCCCGGGTAGGATGGATGGTGGGTTCCAGAGCTGGCAGAGGGCAGGCATCAGAGGGATGGGAGATCTGTTCATAGACTGAAGCTTTCCCAGTTTGAAGGCGCTAGAGGACAAATTTAATCTGCCGCCAGAAAACACCTTTAAATATCTGCAAGTACGAGCCTTCCTGAAAAAACAGGTAGCAGCCTTTCCGATGCTGCCGCCACTGAGGATACAGGACAGGGTAGTCTCCGGCACCTGGGTGGGAGAGGGGAGGGTGTCGGATATCTACCAGGAACTACAGGATGCGGAGGAAATCCCGCTGGAGCAGCTCAAGGCAAGTGGGAGGAGAAGCTAGGTGAGGAGTTGGAAGCGGGTCTGTGGGCAGAGGTCCTGGGCAGGGTCAATTCCTCCTCATCATGTGCCAGGCTCAGTCTAATTCAATTTAAGGTGGTCCACCAGGCACACATGATGGCAGCGAGAATAAGCAAGTTTTTTGGGGTAGAAGACAGCTGTATGAGGTGCAAGGGCAGCCCTGCAAACCATGTCCACATGTTTTGGGCATGCCCGGAGCTTAGTGTGTTCTGGCAAGGGTTCGCAAGGGCAATGTCCAAGGTGCTTAACACATGGGTGGTGCCAAGTCCAGAGATAGCGGTCTTTGGAGTGTCAGAAGACCCGGGAGTTCAGGGGGCGAAAGAGGCCGACGTCTTGGCCTTTGCCTCCCTAGTAGCCCGGAGACGGATTTTATTAATGTAGAGGGAATCGAAGCGCACCCCCCCCCCCCCGGAGTGTGGAGACTTGGGTTACCGACATGGCTGGGTTTCTCAGCCTTGAGAAAATAAAGTTTGCCTTAAGAGGGTCTATGCTAGGATTCTCTCGGAGGTGGCAGCCGTTCATCGACTTTCTTGGGGAAAATTAAAATGCCAGCAGCAGCAGAAATCCGTGGGGGGGGTGAGTGCTTCATTGGGATGATGTGGGAAGACCGGGTCGCGCGGGGTAATGTCTATTTAATTGTTATTGTATATTCTCTTTTTGCACTATGTTAATGCTCACTCCAGTTTGTTTTGTTATTATGGTTACTAGTTTTATTATGAAAAATTCTGCAAAACCTTAATAAAAATACTTTTAAAAAGAAAGAAGCCTCTGGAAAGGGTGTAGGTATAAATGCGTGGTTCCACCAGATGCACCTGTTTGGCAAAATCTTTGCAACATTTTAGATCAAAATTTAAACAATATCTGTATAGGTGCAAAGCATGGTATAAGAAAGTGCAGTTTTTCTGTACGCATTAGAGTTCGGATCAGCTATTGGGTTGAACTGACTTGCCCTGCATATGCTTGAATAACCGATCATAACCTGCTCCGAGTCTCCTGTGATTAGTTCGTAAGTCAGCAATAACAGATTGACCAGCTATAACAGCATTTTTTACATTGATCTGAAATTTTCTGAAATGGTACAAGTATATCGGTGTGCAAGATAAAACAGCCACAGATTTACAGGCCAATTTCCTCCATCTTGTTGAGCCAAAAATCAATAATATGCCATTGTTCTGATGTAATTACTCAGGTGAGTCAAGAGGAGAAGGACTACACTCAGGTAATGCCAAAGAATTCCTGGTTATTACCGAATCAGCAGTTTGGTAATGTACTTTTGTATTGTTCTGATGTGAATTAAACGTTATAGGATAATATAAATTAGAATCTCTCCTCACCAGCTTCTCTTGCCAGGTCGAGACATAGTTTCCGTTGTTCAGTCTCTGTGACGGTCTCCAAAAATGCAGAATATTGAGCGACAGCCAGCTCCGGGGGCAAGTGGCTAACGTAAAACGCTATTAAATGTGTGTGCTTAGCTTTAATTAGAAGCTGTAAAAGATAACATTCATAACTAATGATGGTTCTGGATATACTTTATTCTGAGACTGTAAAAAAAGACATCCACTTATCTCTATTGTTTAATAAAGCACATGATTCTACATTTCTAACAAGGCAGACATTAAAAAAAGGTTGGTCTCAAGTAAGTTGCTTTAAACTACTGCAGCAAAATAACTATTAGTTCGTAGGCCTTTATGTATTCCTTTTATAAATTGAGTGAAGAAAAATAATTAGTGCGTTTAGATTGATTTCCATGCTCATTACTTCATTTGGGAAAGTCTTCTTGATGATGCACCAAGTTTGCCTTGCCCTGACAAAAAGGCAGAAGAAACACGCGGACATAAACATCACTATGATGTGGTTTCTCCAATGCAGAATCATTGAAGTACTCAGTCAAATTATGAGACATTTAAATCAGCACGCACATTAATATAAAAAGCTTGAAGTATTATATTTTTGCTTCAAAGTATCATTTGAAAATATTAATTATCTTACCTCTATATACGTTTTGAGAATGTCCGTACAAACGTCCTCCTGAAAGAAGTAAAACATATTTTAACAAAGGTCATCTGTAGTAGATTTTAAGGTGTTTGGGTGGGGAGCAGACAGCGGAAAGGGATAGTTTTCCACTGCCAGTGGGATTTGACAGAGGAAGACGGTATTCTTCAAACACCGGCCCTAATTTGTTCCAGGATAACAATTATAGCTCCAACCCTTTCACTTAATTGGAGTAGAAGAAATGAGGAAGACTGATTGTAGGTCATTGGTGTTGACATTAGCTCATTTCCTTTCCTAGTAACACATCTAATCATTACTCAAACTTTTAATTCTCAGAATGAATTTCATCACTTCTTGGTCAGGCTGTTTGAGGAAAAGCCAAGGAGAGGAAGTGGTATTCATGGTTTAGTGCTCAATTACCCAGATGGAATTCATCTTAAATCTAATTCTAAGCTTTATGGAATTTGAAATACAAAATAAATTGAAATGTGGTTTTCAATTTAGACATGCTTATGTATTATTACACATTAGAAACTTCTTCCACACATCAACATTAGGATGCAACAGACAGGTTTACCTTTGCCGGGAGGCCCAAATTCCACAAGAACAATACAAGATGAGTCATGAATCGAAGGAGATGTGCTGGAAGGAGGGATCTGCATTTTGCTAGCCAATCCTGAAATTCATCCATTAGACCTATTATTCACAAAGAAATATTGCATCAGATGGACAAGACATCACATAAACCTTCCATGCATAATAACACAATTTACAGCATATACATCTCTGTACAGATATTTGGTGACTTCCATTCAGTTTGCATTAAAAACTTACCATCAATATCTCCCAAGATTATGAATTTCTGAATGATATGGTAGTGAGCTTTATTCTCTTCCAACACTTGCTACAAATTTAAAAAAAAGATTTAGCATTCACATAGATATCACTTGAGCATACCCAAGCATTTTATAGCATAATTTAATGTGCATTAAATGTCTCAGAGCAGTTGCAGGACATTTCGAAGAGGGAAGGTGAACAGCCAGTTGTCGTGGTACACATTGGTACAAACAACACAAGTAAGTTTGTCTGAAAAGATGGTGTGAGGGGGAGGCTTTCAGATTCTTGGGGCATTGGTACCAGTTCTGGGGGTAGGTGGGACCAGCACAAACTGGATGAGTTACACCTGGGCAATGATATCCCTGGTGGGGTACTTCCTGGAGCGGGTGGCAAAGGTTTAAACTAATATGGCAGGGGGATGGGAACCTATGTAAGAATTCAGAGCAGGAGGAATCAAGAACAAGAGGGACAAAAAGCAAGGAGAATAAGAAAAGTGATAGGCAGAGAAATTAAGGGCCAGAATCAGATAAGGACATAGTAAAAATTAGTAGGGACGGGACAAGGAACGTTAGAAGGACTAGCCTCAAGGATCTGTACCTGAATGCTCAGAACATTTGAAATAAAATGGATGAATTAGTTTCACAGATAGATGTATAGGGGAATGATATAGCTGGGAATACGGAGACACAGTTCCAAGGTGCCCAAGGATAGGAACTAAACATTGAAGGCTATTTAGTTTTCAGGAACGACGGTAAGGAAAGGGTGATGGTCGCATAGTCTCTTAAAAAATATTTTTATTCAAGACAAAAAATTCCAATATGAGCATACAAAATATTGCAATAAATGTATACGTTTTAACAAATATATCTCTCCAACCCAACAAAACCCCTCCCTCCACCTCCAAGCTGCCCCCTCCCTAACCAACATTTCTCCCCCCCCCCCCCATTTGCTGACGATAGGTAATGAACGGCAGCCACCTAAAGTAAAACCCCTCCTCCGCTCCCCTTATGGCACATTTAATGTTCTGCATAATGCAGGAATTCTAACAAATCCCCCAAACAAACTTTATCCGAAAACATCGAAGACACCGGCGACCTTCGCTTCAGCAGGAAGGTCGGAAAGAGGCTGAGAGAGGCGAAGGCCACAACATCTGCCTTCTACCCCTCCTATAGCAGTGAGTCCAACACACCAATGGATGGGGTTTTATTTAGACACGGTCACATATAGCAAATTACGATGTAAAATTAAAACGCATGGGAATGTGGGTAGTGTCATGAGATGGATAGAAAAAAAGGGTTGGAATAAATGGGTATTTTTTTATTGGCAGGCGATGACTAGTCGGGTACCGCACGGATCTGTGCTAGGGCCCATCTATTCACATTATATATTAATGATTTGGACGAGGGAACTAAATGTAGTATTTACAAATTTGCAGATGATACAAAGTTGGGTGGGAGGATGGGCTGTGATGTGGATGCAGAAATCCATGGCAGGTGCACTTTAATGTGGATAAATGTGAGATTATTCACTTTTGGTAGCAAAAATAGGAAGGCAGATTATTATTTGAATGTAAATTGAGAGATGGATCCCCAGCAAGACCTTGATGTCCTCGTGCATCAGTCGCTGAAAGTAAGCGTGCAGGTGCAGCATGCACTGAGGGAGGCAAATGGTATGTTGGCGCCTGTTCGGGTATACTGAGGGAGAATTCAGAATGTCCAGTTCACCTAACAGCACGTCTTTCAGGACTTGTGGGAGAAACCGGAGCACCTGGAGGAAACCCATGCAGACACAGACGCCGCACAGACAGTGACCCAAGCCGGAATCAAACCTAGGAACCTGACGCTCCTAGGATGCAACAGTACTTAATAATAATAATAATAATCGCGTATTGTCACAAGTAGGTTTCAATGAAGTTACTGTGAAAAGCCCCCAGTCACCACATTCCGGCGCCTGTTCAGGGAGGCTGGTACAGGAATTGAACCCGCGCTGCTGCCTTGTTCTGCATTACAAGCCAGCTATTTAGCACACTGTGCTAAACCAGCCCCACTTTGCCACACGAGTAACTTGGGTCTATAATCCTGGAAGTGTGGCGAAGGCAGGTTTAATCGAGGCATCCAAGATTATTTGAATAAGTCATGATGCTCATTTGGAGAGCCGGTGCATATAATGGGCCAAATGGCCTCCTTCTGCATCTTAGCAATTCTGTATATAATCTTTAGAATGAACTGATTCATCAGATTCTAAAAATTTATTGTAAAATGAAGTTCCAAATGGCAAGTGGTTTATAATGATCTCCATCAAGTTTCATCTCTATGCAAGTTAGTATAATTTATTTTTCCTTTTCAAGTGTCACCAAGCAATTTAACGTCCCATAAGATGTTGTCTCCAACTTTTGTGAATTGTCATCCATTAGGGCATGCACATACTAAATCTATACTTTCCACTCTAGGTGTTTGCTTAGAGTGTGCTCACCCTTCAATCAATAGCTCCACGTTATAGGACAACTTAAATAGCACCAATCATTGCCCAGGTCTTATCACTATATGCCATATCACATTGCAACCCTTCTGCCCTTAGGTTTGTTCAAAATTCTTGTCCTCATCTAAATTGGGACCCACCAAGTTCTATAACTCCTTTCAAACTCTGATCACGACTTGAATTTTCCATACATTCAACTCCTTTAACTACGCTGCAGTTGGTAGAGCTGCAACACTTTGGCATTTGTACATTAAATCTTTTCCCACTTTTTTGAAAAATCCTCTTCTAGACCAATTCCTTTGAGTAAGCTTTCAGTCATTCCTAATGTCTCCTTTCCTATACCAAGTAGCTATTTTCCCTTCGCCTAGAACATTTTTTTATATTAAAAATGCTAGAAAAATAAAAGTTCAAATATAAAAGTGTGAACTTTCATCTTGAAAAATAAACTCTGGGGCCCCAATTAATGTCAGATTTTGCAAAGAAAGAAAACCTGATCAAATTGCACTTCACAAATTATTTATATTGCGCTTGTCATAAAATGAGAGATACGTGCGGAACTATTTTATGATTTGATTTATTGTCACAGTGAAAAGTATTGTTTCTTAGCTTCTGCAAATTTCAAACTAGAAATGGTATTTTAAAACATACAGGAAAAGAACATTTCATCTCATACCTTTTTTTCTGTTGCCTGCAGCTCCTCAAATATTGCCTCTAGGGTCCAACTGAAATGTACAACACAGGATTTGTTTACTTGATCAAAAGAATTCTAATGTGTATGTTCTTATGTAAGAACTCCATGTAAAACAAATGAAGTGTGCTTCATACTGTAATGACTCATGAAATGCCTTTGAGTGTATACCTACTTTGCTTCAGTGTACTCTTTAGGCAATTCTTCTAATTCACGCACAGGAATACTCAATGCACGAATTTCTTGTTCTACAAGACTGTCCACCATCACCCTGAAGTATGCCCAAATACAGTCTTCCCAAGTATCACACACTGAAAGGAGCTAAAATATATAATAAATTATTGTAACATTGTGAGGACACAAATAATTGAACATTTATAAATCGTCTATAAGGATTCTCTTAAGAACTGGGATCTTTACAGGCAGGGCATAAATTTTTTCATCTTTTACCTGTTTGAGATTTCCACTCAAGGCTGCGTAGATCGCTCGCTCATATCTGTTAAACTGTTCCTATAAAACCAAATTTAGGAATTCACATCTATATTACTGAAAATATTAACCTTGAACAATGACTTCCTTATTAATACTAAGACCCATGTGAAAATTATGAAATAATCCTCTCCCCAAATTCGACATTGCAAATTGAGGAGAGAGTACTTTAATTAAATTTATAACAGATAAACAATTTAAATTACTGTTAAAATAAAGAATTTACTTTAACTTTCAAGATCTCTACTGAATAGTTCTCTCTTTCAAGTTTTTAAAACGTGAGGAAATTAGAGATTATTTTATACAACTTGCTCATTTCCTCCAGTAAATAAATTCAATATAGCACTGATGTCAGTTAATTCAATAATGGATAGAATGATTAACCAGTAAGTGGAAGGGAGTGGGAGCAGAGATGTACAAAGCGGATCAGACACAAAGTAACACGACTATAGCACAATGCACTCATGGCTACTGTATGATACTTGCACAAGGGCAAGCTGCCCCTGGTGTACTGCAGAAAAGAAACAATCACCTTCCCTTGTGAGATATTATGTTTTTTTCCCCAATTAATAAAGGGGCAATTTAGCGTGGCCAATACATGGGTTGTGGGGGTGAGACCCACACAGACACGGGAAGAATGTGCAACTCCAAACGGACAGTGACCGAGGGCCAGTGCTAACCACTGCGCCACCGTGCCGTCCTAGATATTGTGAATTATACTGATCAATAGCACTGCAGCAATCTGTTCAGAGCACAACCCACTTTTGAAAACAAATTATTTAACTTAATTTTAAATATTTTCATAATTCTTTTCATCTATTTATAATTATTACTATGTAGTACATTGTGTAATTAAATAACAAATCTGTTGACAGCCCAATAAAACAAGTCTCAGCCTAAGCTTTTCAAGCTTGAACTGTATAAGGAACTAACTGATTGAAGAGCAATTGATCTCTTTAAATTAACTGGACTCTGCCAATGATCCACATCAATGACATGTTAATTTTGAACAAAACAGATAGTGGATCCAAAGATATAAATTAAGTTCTACAGGCCACTGAATTCAAATTTCACATCATTCTAATTGGAAATTCTGATCAATACCTAGTACGTTAAAAGTAAAAAGTAAAATTCCAATTAATTTATTGGAAAGTGTTTTTAGCTTTCATGCACAAAATATTTTTAATCACGTGAAATACATTATTGTATTTTTGGAAAGCAGCCATTAGATGTTTTAAAAAGCTGGAGGTTCATGCTCATCACAACAATTTTTTACACCTATTTTCTAACGCTTTTAATACTTAGCTTACATCTTCAGCCATCCTCCAACAACAAGCCTTCCAAACACCTCTGTTTGGGTTCCCCTCTACAGGTTCAAGAACTGCTCCTGAAATCAGACAAAATACCAACCTCAACAATTCAAATAATGATTCGTATCCACCCGAGTAAATAATAGATAACATTTTAGAATAGTATACTCACCACCATTGAGATTTGGATCATGGTACAGTTTCCAACCTTCCAGAGTGGCAGCTCTCCACGCCTGGCCACACCGTTTGCACAATCTCTGAGCCTGAGGGATGTTAAGTGATTTATTAAGTACGTGGATTGTTTTTTTTACAATCAGTGTATACTTTTGTATTCATGAGCTGCATGCCGAAATAAGAAGATAGTTTTACCTCATCAGTCATCCCAGATCGTATAAGAGCAAAGAGATATTTCATAAACCTGGCGTCATCTTCCCGATCCAAATCTGCAAGAGGCATTTTTTGTCTGATAGGAGCATCTGGATCCTTGGGGAAAATGGAATGAAAAGTATAGCCAGAATTTTGTTTTTACCTCAGTCACCATAAATTTCAAACACAGGCTTAGCTGCCTGGTTAGCTTTAACACATTTCCCGATTCACTGCTCCATTAAAGCTTGTTGGAAAATGTTGTTCAGCTCATTAAACAAAAGTCCTGTTTAACAGGACAAGCAAACGGTTAACAACTAAGTTCTTCCAGTAAAATTATGTGGATCTAATTTTGGCAAAAGCACAACAAAATTGTATTACCAGTTCAGTTACAAGTTGCCTTGAAAATCCAGAGATACCCGATCGCCGTTGTTTTAACACATGTAGTGTATTTTCCCTACAAGTTAAAAATAATGGGGTTGAGAAACCATGCAGAAAGCACTATGACAAAACATTTTACTTAATGAACAATATCCCTCCATTGAATTCTCTGTATTTATTAACTTAAACGCTATTTAACTGTGTACTATTTTCCATTGTTGGGAGACCCTGAAAATAGATCATTTTCCAAGATGATCAACATTTTATCGCCCACAAATGCCCATTTGTCTGTGAAATGTTACTTGAGCTGAATAACTCTCCTTCCCACCTATACAATCCAACAAATGAGAGGTCTAGCCCCAACAATGATCAGTATGCACATGAACTAAAACACTGTGGACTTCTGGTGGTGACATGTAGGTGGCCACACATTTGGTGGCTCCTGCTAGAGTCTCTGTTTTTTGGACTTTTATGCCTGAGTTCAGGGGTAGTTTATGAATGAGTTGGTGTGGGAAGTTATAAGGAAGACGTGAAATGTCGAAGGGTTTTGGAAAGAAGGGGGTGAGTGCAGGTCCGCCGTCAAGTGAGGCTGTAAATACTGAAGGCTTACGAATCTTGCAGGAAGAAAGATGGCGGGGGTTGGGTTGACAGGTGGGGCCACTCCCCTCAACAGTGGAAATTCTGACCGAGGTGATGTCTTTTTGACCTTCCCGATAGCGCCTGCCTCCTCGCTGTTGGAGGTGGTGCTGTTAGTGTGGGTGTTTGGAGAGGGGGGTGGTCTATGTAATTTATGGGAGGTACTTGGAGGAGGACGGGGCGTCCATGGAGGGGGTTAAGACGAGGTGGGAGGAGGAGTTGGGGTGGTGTTGGAGAAGGGTTTGCGGTGGTGTTGGAGAAGGGTTTGTAGTGTGAGGTGCTGCGGAGGGTAAATGCCTCGACTTGTGCGCTGATACAGCTGAAGGAATTGTACAGGATGCACCTCAAAGTCTAGTCTAGGATGAGCCAGCTATTTGAGTAGGGTGGATGGAGGATGTCTGTGAGCGGTGTGGGAGAAGTCCGGCAAATCATGTACATATGTTTTGATCCTGCCCGAAGTAGGAAAGGTTTTGGAGAACGATGTTCAGCACCATTTCATGTATTTCACATGTGGGTGTGGAGCCCGGTCACCTGGAAGCCAGGCTGTTTAGGTGGGCTGGGGGGGGTTCTGTGGGGTTAAAATAGTTGAAAATTTGTTGACTAAAAATACTTTCAAAACAATAAATAAAATACTGTTGAAATGGTCTCCATTGCACGAAACAAAAACTAAGGAAATTGAAGTTGGTAAAATTTCAATGGACAAGGCAAATGCTGTTGCATCTCAGCATGGGAGAGAGGAGGTTAAATTACTATTGAAAATATTTCATTGTAGGCTGTCCGCCTAGGCTCATGTGGAGTAAAAATGCTGGCATGGACCTGTTGGGTTGAATGGCCTCTGTGCTGACAGTACTATGCAAGACTCCTCCCAATAGGTGATTGACAGCATGAGAAATGGTTTTGAAAAATTACTTTAAACATCAGAAGTTAGCATTGAAAAATAAATGAGAGGATATGGTTACAAATATTCAATCAAACCTGAAACAATGATCTCGATTTTGTATCCCTCATATACACAGCCTCCGCACAAAAAAAAACTCTGCTTCTTACCAATATACAGACTTTGCATAAAATTCAATGTTCTCTGCAAAATTTCCAGCTTCATCCTTGGCGATGCTCTCTAACCAGTCTACAACGATCTGCGAGTTAAAAATAAAATGTGAACTGGGTTATTGACAAAGCTAAAATAAATAATTCAATTGCTGGTGATGGGCAAAACACCTGAAAGATGATCAATTGAAATGCAAGTGGAAGGAAGTGAAAGTCTAGATCACCTTTCCATATTTAATAGTAGATTTACAAACTACAATTATTGAGAAAAGCAAATAAAATTTGAAGTACATGTTGACAATAAACATTGCATACCTAAAACAATGTAATATGGGGAGATGGTAGCGTTGCAGCAATGTCACTGGACTGGTAATCCACAGACCCAGGCTAATCCTCAGGGGACATGGGTTGAAATACCACCACGGCAGCTGGTGGAATTTAAATTCAATTAACAAATGTGCGAGGTAGCACAGTGGTTAGCACTGTTTCTCCAGGATCCCAGGTTTGATTCCCAGCTTGGGTCACTGTCTGTGCGGAGTCTGCACGTCTCCCTGTGTCTGCGTGGGTTTCCTCCGGGTGCTCCGGTTTCCTCCCACAAGTCCCGAAAGACGTGCTGTTAGGTGAATTGGACATTCTGAATTCTCCCTCTGCATACCTGAACAGGCACCAGAATGTGGCGACTAGGGACTTTTGACAGTTACTTCATTGCAGTGTTAATGTAAGCCTACTTGTGACAATAAAGATTATTATTTAAAAAAACATAAAAGCTGGTCTCAGTAATGGTGATAGTTGTAAAAATCTATCTGGTTCACTAAAGCCTTTTAGGCAAGGAAATCCTCATCTGGCCTGGCCTATCTGACCCCAGACCCACAGAACTGTGGTTGATTCTTAACTGCCCTCGGTGATGGCCTAGCAAACAGTCGAGTTCAAGGGCACCTTGCCAGCAGGCCCAAATCTCACAAAAGAATAAAGAAAACAAAATCTTCTACATAACCAAATGGAATTTGCTGCAAACGTGACAGAGGTGACAAATATCACAAGTTAGATCCTTGTACTTCCCAATTATCCATTGGTAAATTTACACCACCATCTCCAGATGGGAAATTGATTATAACACACATCATGTTGGTTTACAGTGAATAAGCAACAGAATGGCTGATTAAAACCAATGATCTAAACCTGCCTCGAAAGTAACTCCATCAGAGGACGAAGAACATGGGATAGAACAAATTAAATTGGCTTATTTAACAAAACCAATAGAATTATACAAGGCAACTAAAATTTTAGCATGCTGTCAGGTTAGACTGTGATCATATTACTGTAATAATTGCATTGTCTTTCATTCTAACTTCAAATAATTTCACCAGAGACAGCCATCGACTTTTGGAATTTGCGAAGCATAGAGAAATTCTGATTTCTGCATATACAGTTGTAAGAGATGCGTTTTTAAATCAACAGCATTATCTAAATAGCGACCATCTCCATATGTAGTTATTGCATTTTTAATCAAGACGCAAATAATTTCAAGGGAGATTATTGAAGTCTCCATTCTCTTGGAACTCAAGTAGCTCGCTCCATTGGAATTCTCTACCTTTTACATTAACTTGTATTAATTCACAACCTTCTCATTTTCAAGTGTTAAAATTAGAAGAGTTTTGTAAATGGTCCTGTTTTGGTACAACCCTCAGTAGGAATACCTTTCACGATTTAAATATTCGAATTGGCATATCTGGCATCAGCGCAACATAATTAGTCAAATTTTGCATAAGTAGCATTTTTAAATTTTAGATGTCTGCCAGAATCATTTTGAAAATATGCCAGCACCTGGAAGACGAAAAGACCCTCTTGGTCAGATCGTTATGACCCACTGGGTCCCTTTTGCTCTGCAATAAAGTTGTCAACGAAGGGGATATTATTATCTAGCCAAGATTTCAACAAGCATGAGCCAAAGGTACGTTGCATTGTGCTCAACTATACTTCTTTTGGTATCTTGTCAGTAGCTCCATTTGCACATCAGGACATGTAACAATTTTTTTTTTTAAAGGCAGGGTTTTACGGTACCACTTGTACTAAAATACGGACTTCATAAAACACTGAGCTCAGGATTTAAATGATTCCAAAGTCAAAATCTGGATCACCTAAATTGTCTCCCAATAATGTTTATTATATGTCTTCCATCACGTGAACCTGGAATCAAAATGAGATATCACGTGGACGGGAATCTGCTCAATCTGAAATGGCACCAGGCAAAGACCACAATCATATTCAGAGATTTCCGGTTTGCTGATGACAATGTACTGATTTCCGGTTCAAAGCTCGACATGCAAAGTAGCACGGACTTGCTCTCCGATGCATGCAGCAACATTGCTGTACGAACAGCAAGAAGAAAACTGAGGTAATGGACAAGTCTGCTCCAGGAAAGTCCAATCTCAAGTCAAAAGTTTCAGTCCATGACCAGAATCTATCAGCAATGGGCAAGTTTGCTTATTTCAGCAGCACACCATCTCTTGAGCTATATCGACAATGAGGTACATGCAAAAATTGCCAAAGCAAGTATAGCCTTCAGTTGACTTTTGCCATCAGTTTAAGAATGAAGACAAGTAAGTCTGACCACCATTGTATAGAGCAATAGTAGGCCCACTCTGCCCTAATACCTAAAAGACAAAATACCAGAAGCTAAAGCGCCCACCCTACCTGGAATGCCAAGAACCACACTATATTGAGAAAGTCACAATTGAGTTGGGTTGGCCATGTATCAGAAATGCCTGAAACTTTCTGGGGGAAAAAGTGAATCTTCTATGGACAGCCTGCATCTGGGTACACTCTCATGGCAGTCAAAGGAGTGCTACAAGGCCGCTCTGCAAACTGAAGGTTTCACTTAGGAGATCTTGGTCAATAGACAAAAATATGTATGTGGCCAATGACATGCTCTGAAAAGGTCCCCAAAACTTGGGAAATAAAATATTCGTGAAGGGCAAGGCCATAACTTAATTTACATAAGCAATAGTACAAAGCACCGTCATTGCTTCCTATAACCTTGATATAACAATAATGGTGCACATTACTGAGGTGCAAGTTTTCAGATGCATTGTATTTAACTGGATTAAAACTCCAGGGCTCAAACATTTGATTAACTATGCTGAAAACGTCTAGCAAAATATACTCAAGTCTTTAAAAAAACTTCATAAGTAGTTTTTCCAAATATTTGTGTCGAATATAATTTCATTGGTTTACAAATAACACAGTAGTACCTGGCTCTGTCGTATCAGTGAATCCCGTTGGAAAAGCATTGCAACAATGGTTTTTTCAGTGGCATTTGGGGCCTGCAAAAAGATGTTTTATCATGAAACAGAAATTCTGAATGTTGTGTGTTGAATTATTCCACCTAAAATACCATTGCACATTTCACCAGAAGGAATCTCAACTACTGCAGGACAAGACATTAGTTTGTCTCTGTCACATGAAAGGATTTTGAAGTGGTCAACAGAAATAACATATCTCTCAAGTATAAAAAGGTCAGGAAATAAATCTTCCACGATTGAACATTAGCAGCTGTTTTCGCTCCCCTGGTTAGAAAAATAAGTATAGTGAAATTTGTGTTTACCTAGTGCAGCTAAAGACATGTGTAGGCTGCGCCACAATAAAGCTTAATTTACAATTTCTATAAAATTAAGCCACATACCAATAATCTGTAATTCTTTGCAACCAAAAGCCCATTTCATAATTCATTTAATAATTTAGGTTAATTAGAAACAATGAGTTCTTAAATAAAAGCAATTATTTTTCCTCTCCCCTTCCTTCTAGGTCTCCTGGATTAAGGACTATAAACCACAAAAGGAAAGTAGCCAGGGCATATCAATCCACTCAACATTACTATCCAGAGAAAAACTCAGTAAGACCATTTTGGAGGCAGGAAGGAAAAACCCTGAGTCTTGCCACTTTATAACTCTATCTACTAACTACAATGATAATTTAATATTCAATTGCTCCTATTTAGCGCAAGAAAAAAAAACTCTTCAGGGCAAGCAGTTTGTGTTTACTGCACTGCATTTATATGGTTAAAGCAGTAGCATTAGCAAGTGCATTTACCTGACATCAACAATTTGAATCTAGTCTAGTTTTGGATTAGCTTTTACTCTCCATCTTAGTCTTTTGTATAGAGTGTAAAAGGTAAGCTACCACAGGATTTAAATAAATTGCTCTACTGCCTGGCTTAAATTTAATTCATTACATACTTTATTTTTTTAAATTTACAAACATTTCATGCACCATTAGTTTTGGGGGGGTCTAGGTACTACATATTGTGCGTGGCCTGTATATTTCAATGGAGAACATTTAGAGCGATCGCTGCTCTCAATCTGGGCATTCTTTGTATTTGCATACGTTATCTGAAGCACTGTCTCATACACGTGGCATCTTAAAGGGGACTGCTTGTGGTGGCCTTGACAGTACCTTCACAACTGTGACATGACCCAGTACCTGCACAGCTTAGAGGAACCATTGGCGGAGAGCAATGTTACCTCCAAGATGTACAGTAAGCTGAAGCTCCCATACTAGCCAAGCACAAGTTGGCACTTTTAAGTCATCATGCAGTGTGGTTATGCAAAACAATTTAAAGGTGTGCAAGAATATGTCACGCGCAGCAAAAAATCACAGGAATGTTGGTTCAGAGTTTCCAATAACCCCATCTCTGTGCAGGGAGTTATTGCTAATGATCTCTGCCAGCAACTTGCCTACAACTAAAGTCAAGCTAGTGAGCCTATAATTTTATAGTTTGGCTGAGGTTATCCAAGAAATAACTGGCAGTCTTAACAATCAATATACTTGCCAGACAAATACAAAAAAAACATTCCATCTCTGGACTATTAATACTTACAGCTACTTCAAACATCATCCCCTCTTCCACAGCTGATTCAATCCTATCCCTATAAAATAACACAACAAACAAAATCAGTTAGGGAAAATACAGCTTTTATTTTTTTAAAGATGTCCAACAACTTCTTACAATCATCATCTGTCAATGTATGCAGAACCAAGATCATTTCTATGCAATACTGATCCTAAGCCAGCCCTCAAGTGAGTAGTAGCATTCATAAAGGCATGCACTTGAGTCAGATTACTCTCCCATTCTTTTACTTGGGATTTTCTTTTCCCTGCTTGTTCACTCTTTACATTTTTATCTTTTCTGCCAAGTTTATAAAAGTCAATCTTTTCACAGAGCACTGTAAGTTATATTACCTGATCTTGTCACGGAATGGTAACTTTTCATCTGTAGAGTTATACGGTACTGCATTCATGGACATTAATAAAATAACTTGCATTTGCATTTATATAGTGCCTTGCATAACTTCAATGCCTCAAAAGCACTTAACAGCCAATGAGGCACTTTTGAAGCATAGTCACTGTTGTAAAGTAGGAAACGCATCAGCCAATTTGCACACAACGACCAGTAATGAAACACAAGATGAAATAACAGCAGAAAATGCTGGATAAACGCAGCAGGTCTGTGGAGAGAGAATCCGAGTTAATGTTTTATGTCCATATGACTCCTCTTTGCAAAATCCTGTGAATTCAATAGCAGGATAGGTGCTCCAACATCAGTGTCCTCTCTCAGGCCAACATCGCCAGTGTTGAGGTATTGGTTATGATTAATAAGCTACATTGAGTGGGTCACACAGCATGCCCCACACAAGACTTTCAAAACAAGCTCCCTATTCGACATGGCATGCAGTTACCAGGAGGGACGAGGAAACATTTTGGGCATGTCCTCAAAGCCTCCCTGAAAAGATGCAACATTCCCACCGATGTGTGGGAATCTCTTGCTAGAGACCACCCAAACTGAAGAAGCATCATAGAAGATGCCAACCATTTCAAGTATCTCCGGTTGGCTCAGGTGGAAGCCAGGAATAAACAGCAGGAGCATACCAAAATCAGAGCATCCCACCCCCTCAATCACTGCACCACCTGTGGCACTGTGCACAGATCTAACATTGGACTTTTAAGTCATTACAGAACCAACAACCCCAGAGGAGAAGAAAATTATCCTCGGTCCCCAGGTTCTTTCTTAAGATGAAGACTCGCTGCAGAACTCCCAGCCTCTGTTTTGATAGGGCTGGTGAAGTGCAGTTTTCTGTCAATAAGAACCTCCCAGGATGTTGCTGGTGGGGTTTTGGAAATGGTAATGTCATGGAATTTCAAGGTGAGATTGTTGGATTCTCTTGTTGGAGATGCTCATTGCCTGGCACTTGCGCAGCATGAATATTACTTGCTATTATTAAAAGTTACAATCCAAGCTGACATTAATGCTCGACAAGTATAAACCAAGGAGAAAGGATGCGATTTGGAGGTTGCAGTCGGGGAAGGTTGCAGGGCCGGATGGGTTTCTGGTGGAATATTATAAAAAAATTCAAGGATACGCTGGCACCCCTGATGGTGGTGATGTTTGAAGAGGCGATAGGGAAGGGGGTGCTGCCACAAACCGTGGGGCAGGCATCGATTTCACTGTTGCTAAAAATAGTTAAGGATCCGACGGAGTGTGAGTCGTATAGGCCCATACACTTCTGAATGTGATATCAAAGGTATTGGCGAAGGTACTGACGGGTAGGCTGGAGGAGTGCTTCCCGAAGGTGATAGGTGAGGATCAGACGGGAGGCAGCTGTTTTCGAACATTAGGAGGGTTTTGAACGTTGTTATGGCGCAGGCGGAAGGGAAGGAAACAGAATTGTTTGTGGCATTGGACGAGAAGGTATTTGACCGGGTAGAATGGGGGTACCTGATGGCAGTTCTGGAGAGATTTGGGATTGGACCAAGATTTGTGAACTGGGCAAAGCTATTATATAAGGAGCCGAAGGCGAGTGTCCACACAAACGATATCAGCTCGAGATACTTTTCTCTCCACCGTTGGGACGAGGCAGGGATGTCCTATGTCCCCACCTGCTGTTTGCACTTGCGATTGAGCCGTTGGCCATTGCATTAAGAAATTCGGGAGCATGGAAAGGAATAGTGCGGTGGGGGGGATAGAGCATAGGGTGTCCTTATATGCCGACGACTTGCTGCTGTATGTGTCGGATTGAGTGCGTCGATAGAATAAATATTGGAGCTACTGAGAGTATTTGGGTCTTTCTCGGGGTACAAGCTGAACCTGGACAAGAGTGAGTATTTTGTGGTGTCTTGGCCGGGGGTGGGGGCAGGGGTGGGGAGGCTGCCATTCCGTAGGGACTCACTTTAGGTATCTGGGGGTACAGGTTGCCTGGGAGTGGGGGAGGCTTCGCAGGTACAACATCACTAGTTTGGTGGGGAGAGTGAAAGCCGATCTGGCAAGGTGGGATGGTCTCCCTCTGTCACTGGCGGGTCGGGTACAGGCGGTTAAAATGAATGTGTTGCCGCGATTTCTGTTTATTTTTCAATGCCTACCGATTTTCCGCCCAAAGGCTTTGTTCAGGGAGATTGAGGGAAGGGTTACCTCGTTCATATGGGGAGGGAAGGTGGCCAGAGTGAGAAAGGTGCTGCTACAGAGGGGAAGGCAGGCAGGGAATTTGGGTCTCCCGAACCCAATGTACTACTACTGGGTGGCGAATGTGGAGAAGGTGCGGAGCTGGGTCAGAGGGGTTGATTCCCAGTGGGTCAGAATGGAGGAGAGTTTGTGCAGGGGGTCGGGACTGAAAGCACTAGAAACAGCGCCGCTCCCGATAGCTCCGGGGAAATACTCAGGGAGTCCAGTAATAATAGCTTCATTGAAAATCGGGAGGTAGTTTCGCCAACACTTCGGGCTGGGGGCAGGGTCAAGGGAAATGCCGATTCGGAGGAACCACAGATTTGAGCCAGGGAAGTGGGATGGAAGTTTTCGGAAATGGGAAGAGAAGGGGATTAAGACGCTAAAAGACTTGTTTCTTAGGGGTCGGTTTGCAGGATTGAGGGAGCTGGAAGCGAAGTATGGGCTGGAGCAGGGAGAAATGTTTATATACATGCAGGTTCGGGATTTTGCCAGGAAGGAGATACAGAGCCTCCTGGAGGAGCCAGCCTCCACATTGCTGGAGGAGGTGCTGACGACAAGGGGACTGGAGAAGAGGGTAGTGTCAGCGGTGTACGGAGCTATTTTGGAAGAGGATAAGGCACCACTGGAAGGGATCAAAACAAAGTGGGAGGAAGAGCTGGGAGAGGTTATAGACGAGGGGGTCTGGTGTGAGGTGCTCGGGAGAGTAAATGCCTCCACCTCATGTGCGAGGTTGGGGCTGATACAGGTGAAGGTGGTATATAGAGCGCACCTCACAAGGGCAAGGATGAACCGATTCTCTGAAGGAGTAGATGTGTGTGAGCGTTGCAGGTTGGGGGGGGCCCACCCGTTAATCACGTTCATACGTTTTGGTCCTGTCCAAAGCTAGAGGAGTACTGGAAGATGGTGCACGTGAAACTGGACCCGGGTCCCCGGGAGGCCATATTCGGGGTGTCGGACCAGCTAGGGTTGGAAACGGGTGCGGAGCAGATATCGTAGCCTTCGCCTCATTGATCCCTCAAAGTCGGATCCTGCTGGGATGGAGAGAAGCCATCCCTGTGCCCTGGCGTGGGGACCTGTTGGAATACTTGACTCTTGAGAAGGTTAAGTTTGAACTGAGGGGAAGCTCAGAGGGGTTCTACAAGTCATGGGCCTTATTTATTATGCACTTTCAAGAACTGGATAACATCAAACATTAGTTGGGGGGGCAGTGTATATTAAGGATGACTATCACTCCAGCAGCCCAGTGGTGACAGCCACCCTCCAATCCTGGAACCAACTGCGGCAGCAATTTGGCCTGACCAAAATGTCGGACAAGGCTCCCATCTGCAACAACCATAGGTTCACACCTGCACTGACTGACGCCACCTTCAAAAGGTGGAGGCAGGACGGAGGGACACTGACAGTCAGGGACCTATACACGGACGGCAGGATCGCAACACTGGACGAACTGACAGAGAAATTTTGGCTAGCCAGGGGGAACGAGCTACGGTATCTGCAGCTCAAAAACTTCCTACAAAAGGAGACAAGGATGTATCCACAACCGCCACGACAGACACTACTGGAAGACCTACTGGACGCAAGTATCCAAGATAAAGGGGACTGTAGCGACATGTATGACCAACTGGTAGAAAAGGGCCGACACCGTACTGGACGCAACAAGAAAGAAATGGGAGGATGACCTGGGGATTGAGATAGGGCGGGGACTCTGGAGCGAAGCACTGCATAGGGTCAACTCCACCTCCACGTGCGCAAGGCTCAGCCTGACGCAGCTAAAAGTGGTACATAGAGCCCACTTAACAAGAAACCGTATGAGTACGTTCTTCCCGAAGGTGGAGGACAGATGTGAACGGTGCCAAAGAGGCCCGGCCAACCACGCCCACATGTTCTGGTCTTACCCCAGACTTGTGGAGTACTGGACAGCCTTCTTCGAGGCTATGTCCAAAGTGGTGGGGGTGAGGGTGGAGCCATGCCCGATAGTGGCGGTCTTCGGGGTTTCAGACCAGCCAGATCTATTCCTGGGGAGGGCGGACGCCCTTGCCTTTGCCTCCCTGATCGCCCGCCGTAGAATCCTGTTTGGCTGGCGGTCAGCAGCACCACCCAGAGCTGCAGACTGGCTGTCCGACCTCGCAGAATCTCTCCAAATGGAGAAAATCAAATTCGCCATCAGAGGGTCAGACGACGGCTTCCACAGAACGTGGGAGCCATTCATGCAATTGTTCCGGGACCTGTTTGTGGCCAACGAATAAGAGGAAGAATAGTCGGGTGGCCAAGAATCAGGGGAAAATGGACGGGAATCGGGGGAAGGTAGCCCGGGGGGGGGGTTATGCTTATTTCTTTTCCTTGTTAATTTATTGTTTTTGTATTGGAGGGGAGGGGTTACTGTTTTTCTCTGTTGTGATAAAATTTGTTGTTGAAATCTTGAATAAAAATTATTCCAAAAAAAAAGGAAGGACAAAGCCGCAAGCGACAGTCTGATGGCAAGCTAAGGCCCAGAACCAAATTGTAAATAAATGCCTATAAACATGTGCCTCGGCCATATTGGGGAATGTAAAATATGTATGCCGGTTAAAGGGGGTGGCCACAGTTGATATTATGAAGATGCTTGCCTGTAAATATACATGTTAATTTTTGCGTGTTTGTTTTCTAATAATATGTAATTTGTTGGATATAAAATATGAAAACTCAATAAAAAACATTTCCAAAAAAAACAATTAAGGATGACTATGGGTAATCCCCGATTCCTTTTTGTCATTTGTTTATGTAAACATGTGGGCTGATGTTTGGGGGTTGGTGGGAGGATGGGATCGTTGTTATTGTTATGGGAATTGACATTTCTGTTGCTGATTATTGTTTATTGGTGGTGGGTGTAAATTCGGGAGAAAATGTGAAAGAGGAGAATACAAATTTTTTTTTTTTACAAGTATAAACCAAGGAGGAAAGTTACTGAAAGAATTCACAGGAGTCTGCCGATGAAGTTCTTTAACAAAAGCAAGAGATTAACTATATTACACCAGACAAAAAGACTGGAAACATCTCACTACCAACACAAGAATATGATTAAAATCACAGTATTCCGTCCCCCAGCAAAATCTTTACAAATCCAGACGGACAAAACAGTTTACAATATTAATCCTATACCCAAAATATGAGGTACATGTGAATTAACAGAAAATGTGGTCAGACACACCATACTCCAGGATGTGAGAAAGCAGATTCCATGGATTTCTCAACAACCCTGCCGACGTTGTCTACCTCAAACGCTGCAGGAAAGGATGCCCCAAGGCGCGGTGAATTGGCAAGACCATGCAGATGCTGCGACAATGGATGAACGGACATCGTGCGACAATCACCAGGCAGGAACATTCCCCTCCAGTCGGGAACACTTCAGTAGTCAAGGGCATTCAGCCTCCAGGACGCATGACAATGCAGAATCGCCGAGCAGAAACTGATAGCCAAGTTCCGTACGCATGTACGGCCTCAACCAGGACCTCGGACTCACGTCTCACTACACTTAACTACATTTAACCCACTACTATCAGGCCTGGGCTTGCGAAATCCTACCAACTGTCCTTACTTGAGACAATTCACACCTCTTTAACCTGTGATTATCCCTCTCTCCAGTTACACCGTCTGGACCTGTAAAGACTTAATTACCTGCAAAGAGTCGCATAGTATCTATCATCTTGCACCATCGGCTTTGTCTTTACATGCTGTTTGTGTGTAACCTACCTCTTCACTCACCTGATGAAGGAGCAATGCACCAAAAGCTAATGATTCCAAATAAAGCTGTTGGGCTTTAACCTGGTGTTGTAAGACTTCTTACTGTGCTAACAGGAATCAGTGAGTAGGGACTAGTGGGTCACTTTCAGGTTAGCAAGCTGTAAGTAGTGGAGTGCTACAAGGATCAATCCTGGGACCTCAACTATTTCCAATATATATCAATGACCTGGGTGAAGGAATAAAATGTGTAACTACTTAATTTGCTGACAATACAAAGATAGATAGGAGAATAATGTGTGAAGAGGGCACAAGGAGTCTGCAAAGCGATAGTTAGGATAAACAATGGGGGAAAAAATGAACAGATTGGAGCACAATGTGGGAAATGTGGACATGTCCACTTTGGCAGGAAGAACGGAAAGCATGAATCAAAAAGTTGATTCGCGGAATAATTAAGATAAATGGGAGTGTTGCTGTTTAATCTAAGGAAAATGGAGTATAAAAATAGGGCAGTTTTGTTACAGTTATACAGGGCATTGGTGCGATCATCTCTGGAGTATTACGTACAGTTTGGTCCCATAAGAGGCGATATAATTGCACTAGAAGTAATTCAAGGAAGATTCATTCAATTGATTCTTGATATGAAGGATTACCTTACGAGGACAGGTTGGACTTAAATCAATTGGCGTTTAAGAGAATGAGCGCCGATATTATCAAAACATAAGATTCTGAGGGGACTTGACAGAGTGGATGCCAAGAGTATGTTTCATCCTCTGGAGGTAAAAGAACTAGGGGAGAGTTTAAAAATAGGGGAGAGATGAGGAGATTTCATTCTCAATGTCGTTAGCATGTGGAATTCTCCTCCCCAGAGAGCAATGGAGTTACGGTCGTTGAATATTTTCAAGGCTGAGTTAGATAGATGCTTGATTACCAAGAGTCGATGGTTCCGGGGGTAGTCAGGAAAGTAGGGTTTAGGCTATAATCAAGGCAGCCATCATCTTATCAAATGGCAGAGTAGGCTCTTGCTCTTAATTCATATGTTTGTATGTATCCTTCTTTGTGCGATGTATTACCCTAACCAAAGAGATCTCCTCGTACCTACTAATTCCCCCCCGATTTAAATTTTGTCAGTGTTTCTTGGTGCCACACAGTCAAATGCTGCCTCGATGTCAAGGGCAGTCACCCTCACCTCATGATAAAATGCTATAAATTTGAAAGTGCAAAAAGGTGAGACAAACTTGTGCAGTCAATGAGGGATGTATATCCACAACATAAAATCTCAATTTACCCTGTTCCTAACAGTTTTGCACTAAATTTGAATGCTGTACCTGTAAAGAGATCCAATTAAACGCCAGGTGACCATTTCTTGCTGAAGGAACCAGAGAACACTTGCTGTTTTTGAAAATTTCTGCTGTCCAGGAGTTGCACGGTTCACAATCTTCTGAAGTAAATCTACCTGAAATAATTGGGCAGTTAGAACTTCTGTTTTGTTTGAAATAAATTATTGCACAGCTAGTTATTCTGTACCTATAAATATCTACCCAACTGTCGAGTAGAACAGATTACACAAGACTATTTCTCCTTGCATGTGGCATATATATTTGCACCACTAATCAGTCAGACTAAGTAGTCTGAATATTGCTGCTTATCTTTGCCCAGTATCTGCTGCAAAGTATTACTTGGTAAAACATAAACCAATTCACAATTACTCTCCGAAGGCCACGAGGACCCAAACAATGTATATATAATTCCTTGAAAAATAACAAATTCATCCATATAGTGATCGCTCCTTCCAAAAGGATTCCTAACTATGAGATCATTAATTATTCCTGTCTTATTACACAGATCTAGGATAGCTTGCTCCCTCATAGCTTCCATTAACATACTGTTCGAGGGAACTATCACGGATACATTCTATGAACTCCTCCTCAAAGCCGACTTGACCGACCTGGCTTGACTAATCGACATGTAGATTAAAATCCCCCTTAATAATTACATGCATTAGTTATTTATTTGTTGATTGCCCGCCCCACCGTGATGTTATTATTTGATGGCCTACAGACCACACCCATCAGTGACCTTTTCTCCTGACTATTTTTAATGGATTTAATCTTTTTCTCCATAGATACTTTATCAACTCTCACTACCACCCTGGTGTCATCCTTAAATATCAGGGCTACACCACCTCCCTTACCTTCTTGTCCGTCCTTCCGAATAGGCTGATACCCCTGGTATTTAACTCCCAGTCATGACCATCCTGCAGCCACGTCTGTAATGGTCACTAAATCATACTCATTCACAATGATTTGCATTTACCTTGTTTCGAATGTTACACGCATTCAGCAGAAGTGCCCTTATGCTCGTTTTTTAGCTTCTTTTTGAATCCTAACACCTCAATTAATAACATCTCCTGAGTTCTTGTTCCCTTTAACATTTTTCATAATATTCCATGTAGTTGAACTCACCTCCTCACTTCCTTCCCATTAACCATTATAGTTCCCATAGTTTTACCCTTCTCTTTCCAGCACTTGCTTCAACGAGCAGCAGCACTCTCTCCGTTTCTCTGCACTTTCTATCCTTCATGTATTATCCAATTCCATTTAGAAAGGTACAATTGATTCGGAGTGCCATGCTTGTTATCTACTGTCGATAAAGTTTTTCCTCAGGTAACCTCTGGTATTTTGCCAATCACTTCAAATCTGAGCCCTCTGGTTGTTAACTCTTCAGCTATTAGGAAAAATATAAATTTCTGCTCAAATTATTTGTTATCGGCCTTTAAAAATAAACATTGCCTGGACACAAGACCAGTGCCTTCAGTTGTCCAGGCCTTGACCTCTGAATTCACTCCCCAAACCCCTGTCTTTCTATCTCTCATTTCTCCTCCAAGATGCCAAAAACCTATAATCAAGGATTTAGTCACTTGTCTTAACATCCCATAAGTGTTGAACTTTGTTTGACAACTGGCTCCTATGAAGCACCTTGGTAGCAGACAGCAACAGACTTATGTTTCAGGTCAATTACCTTTTGTCCGCCATCTGAAATGTTAACTATTCTTTCACAACAGATGCTGCCCGACCTGACCAGTGTGTTTTGATTCCAGGGTATACTAATCTATTTATTGGCAGCCTGCTCAAAAAGCAGCATCACTAAGATTTCAAAGAGTGTCACAGCAGATACGACTTATATCCCTAAAGCTATGAAGCACTCTCAAACTCATGAACAAACTCTAATTTACATGATTTTGAATAAAGTTATTAGAATGTTATTATCATAATGAATATTATTTAAATCCATTACTTCAGTAAGTGCTGTGATATAATTAGTTGTTACCTGTGCATATTCGTATTTAACTGTTGAGTTCTAACTCTGTTCTGTTACTGTTATTTTGATGTTCAACTAGCAGCTCCCGTTGAGTTCATACTGTATCTATTTTTATACATTAAACAAGGTGAACATACGTGTTTGATACCCTTTTGTGGTCAAGTTACGTTATTTTGGCGATGAGGATGGGATAATAAAATTTGAGTTGCAGCACGTTCAAGGTGCCATTTTGCTAGTTTACCAACGGACGACAAGTTAGCAGCAGCACAGCTATGTTTGTGTCTGTCAGTGAGTTGTTGGAAGAGAACAAGAATTGGACTGAATATGGGGAAAGGTTGGAACACTTTTTCCTTGGCAAATGGGATTGCAGATGAGGCTAGAAAACACTCAATTCTCCTGAGTGTGTGTGGGGCAAAGACTTACAAGCCAGTGAGAAATTTAGCCACATCGCAGAAACAGGAAACATTTCATTTGCGGATTTAGCTACATTCGTTAAGAATCACCAGAATCCTGAGCCCTCCATAATTGAACGACGTTTCAAATTCCATCGTCATTTTTGGAAGATGGGACAGTCTATAGCTATCTTTGTTGCTGAATTGTGCCCCTCTTCTGAATATTGCAAGTGTAGGGAAGTTTTGGAAAGCATGCTTCGAGACAGACTAGTTTGCGGCATTAACGAGGACAGCATTCAGCGGCATTTGCTGGGAGAAACCACACTTTTAAGACTCTAGAAATTTCTCATGGCATGGAAATAGCTATCATGAAAACAAAAGATATTCAGAAGACCAATGGCGACACGCACAACATCAAGTAGCAAAAGTAGCTTCAAGTAAAAAAATGAAGACAGTGGAGTGTTTTAAGAGTGGAGGGTCACACTGTATGAATCACTAAGTTTATGGATGTTGTTACCAGTGTAACAATAAGCGGCATTTAGCGAAGTGCCGGGGTGCTGGGAAAAAGTCGAAGGTTGAGCAGAAAACGTCAGTTGGCAGTGCATCACTTGTAAAGTTCCGACCAGGCAGAGGAGCACCACTATGACATGTTTTGTGAGCAAGGGGCGTGCAGAGCCTATTTATGCTACAGTGGAGGTTGCTGGACAGAAAACCAAGATGGAGGTGGACACAGGAGCCTCTGCATCAGTAATCAGTGAGGAGACCTTCAGGAATGTTTGCGGCTGTAAGCAGGCACTGACCCTTACTCAGGCAGGAATCAACCGTTGGATGTACATTAGTGAGACTATACCATTGCCAGGAGCGTTAGAGGCAGACATTGCATCTAACAGGCAAGAAGAGCATGGCTCCTGGCAGTAAAATGCCATGGGCCTAGTGTACTAAGGCGGGAATGGCTCAGGAAAATTCAGATGTACTGGAGTGAGATAAAGCAGACAAAATTGACAGAAGATGTCATTCAGAAATATCCTGAGGTTTTCAAAGTTTACGGGGCACTACAGTTAAATTGTTCATAGTTCCTCGGGCTAATCCTCATTTTTTTAGAGGACACTATGAAAGGCAAAGTGGTTGAGTTGGAGTGGGTGCAAAAGCGCGGAGCTATTGAGCCCATTCAGTTTTCACGATGGGGAACTCCAATTGTTCACTTCTTAAAAGTTATGGTACTGTGTGCATAAGTGGGGATTCCAAAGTTATGATTAATCAGGTTTCCAAGCTGGATGCTTACCCACTGCAAAGGTTATAAGATCTGGCATCAACCCTTGTGGGAGGCAAGACGTTTTCAAAACTGGACATTTTGACCCAGACTGGAAACTTATTATGTTGTGCAATGCCTCGCTCTACCGTGTGGGAGTCGATACTTTCATATAATAGAGATTGGCTTTGCATCTAGAACACTGAAAGGCTAAAAAGGGGGTATCCACAGTTGGATGAAGGTCTAACTATCGTTCTTGCGTTAAAAAGATTCCATCAGTACCTCTATACTCGTTTGCTCAGCATATATACCGACCGCAAGCTGTTGATGAGCCTTTTCAAAGAGTCAAAATGTATTCCTCCCATGGCCTCAACAAGAATACAGCACTAGGCGCTTACGCTACAAGCTTATCAGTACAGCATTGTGTACAGGGCATGGAAGGACAATGCTAACAGGGACGCATTAAGTCGTCTCCCTTTACTGGATATGCCAACCCAGGTATTGTGACCTCCCGAGGTGGTTTCCTTACTGGAGAGAACTGCCCAACTTTCAGCGAGTGCTAAACAAATTAAGCAGTGGGCAGACAGAGATCTTATCTTGTAAGAAGTTAAAAGGTTTTTGATGGGGCAGCATGGTGGTGCAGTGGTTAGCACTGCTGCCTCACAGCATCAAGAATCTTGATTCGACCCTGGCCCCACGTCATTTTCCATGTGGAGTTTGCACATTCTCCATGTGTCTGCTTGGGTCACACCCCAACAACCCAAAAAGATGTGCATGGTAGGTGAATTGGCCACGCAAAATTGCCCGGTAATTGGAAAAAAGAATTGGGTACTTAAAAATGTTTTATTTTTTTTTAAAAAAAAGGTTTCTGAAGACGGAGTACGAAGACGGAGTCTGAAGCACGAAGATGAGTTCAGTATGCAGGATGATTGCATGTGGGGTGGAGAATGGTCATTTCACCCCCTGGTTATTCCCAGCTAATGGATTGAAATTCACGAGGCTCATCCAGGTCCCTCTCTAATAAAATGTCGAGACAGGTCATGCGTTTTGTAGTCCATTATGGATCTGGATTTGGAGAACAAAGTGAAATCCTGTTCGGCATGTCAATCTAACCAGACGATGGCACCACCAGCAGCATTCCATACTTGGGAATGGCCTGATCCTCCTTTGTCAAGAAGAACTCATGTGGATTTTGTCGGTCCTTTCATGGGTCACATGTTTTTAGTCATCGTGGGTGCACATTATAAGTGGTTAGAAGTATACATCATGACAGCGCCCAGTACCATAGAGAAGCTGCACCAAGTCTTTGCAACTCAATGGGCTACCAGATTGTCTTGTTTCTGATAATGGTACAACTTTCATGAGCGAGTCGTTCTAAGAGTTTATGCAAAGGAATGGAATATACCATGTACATAATCATCCAGCTTCAAATGGTTTGGAAGAGCGAGCTGTTCAGACATTGAAGGAAGGATTGAAGAGGAGGACAGGCGATACTTTAGGGACCAAGCTCTTGTGGTTCTTATTTCAATATCGCATCACAACACAAACAACTACGGGACTCACACCAGCTAAATTATTGATGGGTAAAAGACCAAAGTCTCACCTGGATCTGCTACATCCAGATGTCAAAACAAAAATGGGAAGGAAACAAGAAAAGCAGAAGTAGAGAAATGATCATCATGCTAAAGAGAGACCTTTTAACCCGAATGATTGTGTTTATATCAGGAATTTTGACAGAAACCAGCATTGGCCACCTTGATTTAATCTTAACTAATGTGGTCCAGTATGTTTGGTAGTGAAATTAAACAATGGAAAAGTTGGTGACAAACACAAAGATCATATTTGTCTACACCATGGCTCGGAAGAATTAAAAGTTCCACATAACAGAATAGAAGAAAATGCCGGAAGTCATTCCTCTTTTACCAGGATTTCTAAGGGACTCTACTTCAGAAGTGGCACTCATGCACAGATGCTCAACCTATTCCTGCGCTCACAAGTTCAGTTGAACTAAGTCAAGCATCACCAGAGTTGATGCCGTCACCAGAGCTACCACGCAGATCACGGCGCAATCGCAAAGCTCCTGAAAGACTGATGTATAATTAAAGCATTAGTTTCATTGTATTTCTGTCTTTAAAGGGGATTAAAATTTCATGGGGGAGCAGGAAGCAGTGTTATAGAGTGTTATTATTGTGCATCTTATTTAAATCCATTGCTAATGTCATCAGTAAGTGCTATGGCATCATTAGTTGTTGTTACCTGTGTATATTTGTATTAACTGTCATTAGTTCTAATTCTATTACTGCTATTTTGATGTTTAACTATCTGCTCCATTTTTGAGTCCATACTGTATCCTAAATTTAATTACTTTTATACATTGAAGAAGTTTAACTTACAACACGTGTTCGACTACTTTGTGGTCAAGTTACCACAGAAGCTATTACTCCACATAAGGAAAACTAGTTGCAAAAGCCAGGCTTTAAAAATCTTACCATTTCCTTGCAATTGGCTTCATAAGCTTCTATCAGATCAAAGATGGCACTTGATGAATGTGCCTGGAAAGATGTCAAGAATTTTGGAAACAGGCTGGCTGAAGCTGTCAAAAACAGAAGGGTACAAAACTTGGAAGGTCTTAGTAGATTTTGAATGATAATCTCGATACAAATTATATTGTTGCTGCCACCAAATATCTTCAGATTTTGGCTGTTTTCATTTTCAATGGACAATACTGCTGAAATTTTAACATTCATTGAATACTTTCTTTCATAAATATTGCACTGCTTCCAATTTTAATAAAATGTATTGTTTATTGTAGAAATCAGATAGAATTCAGCTGTTCTAGTCTGTTCTTACTTAAAAATAAAAATTGTTCACAGAAACTGGGTGCCACTGGCAAAGCGGCATTTATTGCCCATTGTCAATTATCCCTGGGAAGGTGGTGGTGTGCATATTATCAAAACGGTGAGTGCAGAGCTCTTGAGATTCAGAGATTGGTGTGCTTACTGTATGACTCACAAAACGCAACTGCAAGTAATTAAGGCAGCTAATTGAATATTGTTAATGAATATAAAAGTAGAGCATATATACTTCAGTAGTACAGGACACAGACAGGAGTACTGTGTACAGTATTGGTCTCCTTATTGAAGGATGTAAATGTATTAGAAGTTCAGAGAAGGTTTGCCAGACTAATATCTGGAATGGACAGGTCACCTTATAGGGAAAGGTTGGACAGGCTGGGCTTGTAGTGCTGTAGTTTAGAAGGGTAAGAGGCAACTTGATTTAAACGTTTAAGATCCTGAAGGGTACTGACATGGTGGATTTGGAGAAGATGTTTCCTCTTGAGGGAGGAGTATAAAATTTGGGGCCATTGTTTAAAAATAAGTTGCTGATTTAAGGCAGAAATGAGGAGAAATTATTTTTCTCAGGAGGGGCGAGTGTCTATGGAACTCTTCCTCAAAAGGCAATGGAAGCAGGATCTATGGATATGTTTTAAGACAGATGTAGACAGATCCTTGATAAACAACAGGTGAAAGGTAGGCAAGGGGTTACAATCAGGTCCACCATGATCCTATCAAATGGCGGAGAAGATTCAAGAGGCCGAGTGGCCCTCCCCTAATTGTTGTTTCATTTTTTGTATTCTTTCATGGGATGTGGGCATCACTAGCAAAGTCAGCATTTGCTGTCCATTCCTAACTATCCTTGAACTGAGTGGCTTAACTAGGCCATTTCAGAGGGCAGTTAAAAATTAACCACATTACAGTGAAACTGGCATTACATGTAGGTCAAACCAGGTAACAGTAGTAGATTTCCTTCCCTATAGGGCATTAGTGAACCAGACAGGTTTTATAAGAGTTGATAATAATAATATTTATTAGTGTCACAAGTAGGCTTACATTAACACTGCAATGAAGTTACTGTGAAAATACCATAGTCGCCACATTCTGGCACCTGATTGGGAACACAGAGGGAGAATTCAGGATGTCCAATTCACCTATTAGCACGTCTTTCGGGGCTTGTGGGAGGAAACCCACGTAGACACGGGGAGAATGTGCAGATTCCGCATAGACCGCGACCCAAGCGGCAATCATACCTGGGACCCTGGCGCTGTGAAGCAACAGAGCTAACTTAATAGTTTCATGTTCACCGTTACTGAGGCTAGCTTTCAATTCTAGATTTATGAATTGAGTTTAAATTCCATTAGCTGCCATGTAGAATTTCAGCACATGTCCTCGGAGCATTAGTCTTGGCCTCTGGATTACCATTCCAGTGGCATTACCACAACACTAGCGTCTCCTCTTGGTTTTAAAATCATGCACCAGCACCTTTTCCAGATAAATAGATAATTGAAATATGCAAGTTAGGCAAAACCCGTCAATTCTGAAGGTTCTTCAACCTTTTGTATTAAATAGAGTTTTAAGACCCCCCCCCCCCCCCCCCCCCCAAGTACATTTGTACCTTGTTACAACGATCACAAGATTAGCATGATTGCTTCGGCTCTAATTTTCCACCGATCATGAAACAGCACCATATGTGAAGTGAGTTGGTAAACTAGTAATCAGTGTATAATCCTAATTAATCTTTAGCCCCTCAGGACTTACCAAGCATTAAAATGCATCGTGCAAACATGCTGAAGCATTACATACACATAAACTCTGGATCGATACAATGAGAGTATCTTACACATTGGGAATCCGGTGCGATGGGGCGGCACAGTGATGCAGTGGTTAGCACTGCTGTTTCACGGCACCGAGGACCCAGGTTCGCTCCCGGATCCGGGTGACTGTCGTGTGGAGTTTGCACATTTCTTCCCCCCCCCCCCCCCCCCCCCCCCCGTCTAAGTGGGTCTCACCCCACAACCCAAAGACGTGCAGCGTAGGTGGATTCGCCATGCTAAATTGCCCCTTAATTGGAAAAAGAGCAATTAGGTACTCTAAATTTATTTTTCAAAAAAGGGAATCTGGTACGGTACAGTGAATATAAAGTACTCCTGATAACATTGCTATCGCAGTAACTCAAGATCCAATTCTCAAGGCTGACCTAATGTTCCCTCCCTACCAAGCCAATGGTAGGTTGAGACTAATGAAACTCATTTTACTTGGGTCCCATAAAATAAAAATTTTCATTGCCCAGACCCCACCTTGATGCTTCAATGCTTACATGCAAATTTACGGCCAAGCTTATTGCTTACCAGTCAAGCCTGGATCATCCTCCCTTAACAAGACTGCACTAAGAGTTACATCCTCTGAGAAATTTCCTAATGAATCAACTGGTGATTTCAAGCTAATTCTGTGGCGGCGTGACAAAACAGGTGCATCAGCCTCATCTGCTTCTTCTTGGATATATTGCTAGAAAAAAAAGTTATAAAGAGTCAAACTAACAACACATTTTAAATTATCTTTCTCGTTGACTGGCAAAGGGAATCTGGCATTTTTGATCGGTAAAAAGGAGTATCGATTATAGATTTAAAAACAACCCAGTTTGAAAACCATTTTAAAATGGATTCTGTCCTAAACTACAGAGCTGAATTAATCTCATATCAACTTAAAAACGACATAGCTTACATAAAAATCTGCAAGCACACAGAATTTGTTTGAAACATTTGCAAAAGTACTGAACAGTGCAACAATTTCATCACGGTCAAATTAACACCCAGAGTTAACATGAATCTGCCATTGTTCAAAATGTGATTATAACAGTCAGCAAATACATACCTAATGATAAGCTTACATTCCAACACACAGAAGGAATCAAAATATGCAACATAGTCAAGCCTAAGTTGCACATTGATGATTGACAACTAATCATCGAATCAAATGTATTGAAGACTCATCCAAACCAATCAGCATGTAGGAACAGATTGACTCAGATTGATAACAAATTCCTTAAAGATAGTGGTCCGGGCAGCCAGCTTCACTCATGAATCACCCTATACTATTTGCTTGACTATCTACTACCTTTATTTCGTATTTTCATATTTCGACTCTAACTCTAGTCTGCGCAGCTGTTTTGCTTTGAGCAAGAAGCCATTACTGTATTTTCAAAGTTCAAGTCGTTTGTAAGCTACTAAGTTTACAAAGAACAAAGAAAAGTACAGCACAGGAACAGGCCCTTTGGCCTTCTAAGCCTGCTCAGACCATGCTGCCCGTCTAAATAAAATCTTCCACACTTCCGGGGTCCATATCCCTCTATTCCATCCTATTCATGTATTTGTCAAGGTGCCCCTTAAACGTCACTATCGTCCCTGCTTCCACCACCTCCTCCGGCAGCGAGTTCCAGGCACCCACTACCCTTGCCTCGTACATCTCCTCTAAACCTTGCCCCTCGCACCTTAAACCTTTGCTTCCTAGTAATTGACCCCTCTACCCTGGGAAAAAGTTTCTTGACTATCCACTCTGTCTATGCCCCTCCTAATTGTGTAGACCTCTATCAGGTCGCCCCTCAACCTCCTTAGTTCCAGTGAGAACAAACCAAGTTTATCCAACCTCTCCTCATAGCCAATGCCCTCCAGACCAGCCAACATCCTGGTAAATCTCTTCTGCACCCTCTCTAAAAGTTGCCTCTCTTTAATTATATCTCGGAAAAGTCTTCTGCTGGCAGGGGCTTTCTTGAGAACATTTGATTTTTAACCACAAGACGATTTCAAACTCTCAATTATAATCAATAGACACACAATAAAGATTTCATTTCGCACCAGAGACTGAATTGATCTCTCCTTGCATCGTCTGTACTGAGTAACACTACACTCTGTAGGCTTCACCCGATGTCTATATATTTGTTTATTTATCTATGTCCTTGGTTTTTCATATACGGAACTATCTATTGGACTGTATGCAGAACAATATTTTCCACTGTACCTCGGTACACATGACAAATCCAAATCATGATAAATTCCCAGCTTTATAAATGATTCACTGGTATATTTTTCTTTTAAGGATCAATACAATACAGCAAATAGATTTGTTTTTATAAACATTGAATACGTAATATTGCATCCATTTTCATTCTTGACTTTGTTTCAAAGAAAAATATTTAATAAAATTACAAAGTAATATTGATTTCTTACCAGAGGGAGCTCTGGTACTGAAGGTGACAGTAGAGAGGGTCTGATTGATCCCAAGATAGAAGATACATCGGTTTGTTTCAGAGGACAGACTCTGGTTTGTGGTGTATCTGTAATACAAGTCAGAAATTAATTTAAAACAACAAACACTAATGTTTGCATTTGACATTCTCTCTACACTTGAATTTATGTAATTTTGTGGTGCAATGATTAACATCAGGATGCGATGTGCAAAATTTGTGATTTATGTCAAGAGTGTCAGTCAGGACCAGCAGCGAGGGTGCCGAAATATACACAGGCAATCACAGCCTTACAGGACAGCATTTGCAATTAAAAAATGGAGACAAACAATGCCCAGGATAACAATCAAGAAATGGAAGAGGCCATTGTCAGATTGAAAGCAAATCATTTCACTCCCACAAACCTATTATGCAGAATACACATATTTTCTACAGTCTTCTGAAAGACAATATCAAGTCTCTGCATTACAATTACTGTACACAATTATCAGCCCAGCAGAGGCCATATGCTGTGGCCTTTGTCTATTTAATAACATTAAGTTGTAAGTGATATTTTTAGTGGGAAGAAACAATAAAGGAAGAAACAATAAATGTTGTCCATAAGCATGGGGGGGATGGGAGGAAAAACCTTTTTACTCCAGAGGGTGGTGCCTCTTCTGCACAGTATTTTCTGTGATACAAACAGTGCCAATTTGAGCCTCAGTGGTCTGGATGTTCAGAATTTGCTCCCTGCATGTGTAATAAAACCACTTGAACATTGCAGTATCTGGAGTGCGAAAGTGGCCAGAATTGAAGATTACAAAGCTAAAGAGAGATGCAGAAGGTCTCAGCAGGTCTGGCAACATCTGTAGGGAGAGAAAGGCTAGCGTGAGAGGCATCAGCTATAACGATCAATTTGATCCTTTCACCCAGGTCTGGAAATCTGAGCATACGTTCTTGTAAACTTAATTTCCTCAATGTATTATTTTCTTTTAATACTTTCCCAACAGCAACATATTTCAGCATGGTGCTCAATTCTAATAGATCATAGCAAGCATCCAGTCTAGTTTGTGTGCATAGCCAATTTAATTGTCCAATTAAGCTTAATTGGTCTGCTTCTTCCTTGGTTGCAGGGTCTTGAGATGAAATGTCAAATCAGGAGTCGATTAATATTCTCTGGCAGGACTTTTGGATTTAGAGATATTGAGCACGATTTACACGAATGGGGACAGAATCACGCAGCTCAATGAGCTGGGTGTCTCCTGCCGCTCGGAGCGACGAGAAACAAATCTCTATTTAACGTTCAACCGGGTAGATTGGGGGCTTCAGTGTGGAACGCGGGGGCTGAGGCCGCACCTAGTCCCCTTCCCTGCACCGAGGAGCTCCGCTCACCGGAACTCCTCTCGAGCTCGACACAACTGGCCCCTCTCCCACAAGCACGACACCATAAAGGAGTCCGCAAACACCCTCCCACAGCAGAACAGGGCACCCTCCCTGGGCCCATCCCCGGCACGTGAAATATGCCAGTTTGGCATCAGCAATGCCAGGGTGCCACTCTACCCAGAGAAAATGCACCCGGAGGGGGGTCCTCAGATCCCCTGGGAGACCCCCATGAGTGCCGTTCCATCTGGCCCCGATTTGTGGAGAACCAGCACTGAACTGCGCTCGCCAGATCCCTCGCCTGGTTAGGTCTCAGGAAGGTATGTTAGTGAGACTAGATTTTCCAGAAAGTGATCCCGCCACAATGAGCAGGATTCACATTACGACGTCTCTCAAGATCACGTTAGATCTCACGAGGTGTGGCAAGCCTGGTAGATCCCGGAAGTGGGATCTACTGGCCGTGCCGCACTGTCTTTTGGGCGCAACACCCACGGTAGATCCCACCCATTAAGTTTCCCAAAGTCCTGGGTGGGGTGTAAATTTTGGAGGAAAATGCGAAAATGGAGAATAAAAGTATGTATTAAAAAAAAGTTTCCCAAAATCCAACAATATATACTTGAAAGCTCCAACGGTCCAGTTTCCAATTTTGAATTCCTTTATAATTTTATCTAACTCAAATGCTGCAGAAACCCCCACAGAAAATCACCTGCATGCATTAAGAAATGCCTGCTAGCTTTCTTTCATCAAGCCAATAAATTATTGCTGCATCCACTATCACACAAGGACAACCATATTTTAGTTGGATGGATCCAACTGAAAAACACCATACCATGGCTGCACTGTTAACACTTACTTGGACTCTATAATTTCTCCTCTATCTCCAGCTTCATTTCGAAGCTTTAAGAATATGGGCCATTTGGAAGTACTTTCTCCCTCTCTCTAAATGTCGGAAAGACCAAGGAACTGATCATCGACTTCAGGAAGCGTAGCACGGCATACTCCCGCCTGCATCAATGGCTCCGAATGGAGATGGTCGATAGCTTTAAGTTCCTGGGGGTCACCATCACCAACAGTCTGTCCTGGTCCACTCACATTGATGCAACAGACAAGAAAGCCCAACAACATCTCTACCTCCAACGGAAGCTTAAGAAATTTGGTATGTCTGCATTGACTCTCACAAACTTCTACAGATGTGCGATAGACAGCATCCTATCCGGATGCATCAGCCTGGTATGGCAACTGCTCGGTCCAAGATTGCAAGAAACTGCAAGTGTGGTGACCTCAGCGCAACATAAGAACATAAGAACTAGGAGCAGGAGTAGGCCACTTGGCCCCTCGAGCCTGCTCCGCCATTCAATTAGATCATGGCTGATCCTTTGTGGACTCGGCTCCACTTTCCGGCCTGAACACCATAACCCTTAATCCCTTTATTCTTCCAAAAACAATCTTTATCTTAAAAACATTTAATGAAGGAGCCTCAACTGCTTCACTGGGCAAGGAATTCCATAGATTCACAACCCTTTGGGTGAAGAAGTTCCTCCTAAACTCAGTCCTAAATCCACTTCCCCTTATTTTGAGGCTATGTCCCCTAGTTCTGCTTTCACCCGCCAGTGGAAACAACCTGCCCGCATCTATCCTAACTATTCCCTTCATAATTTTATATGTTTCTATAAGATCCCCCCGCATCCTTCTAAATTCCAACAGGTACAGTCCCAGTCTACTCAATCTCTCCTCGTAATCCAACCCCTTCAGCTCTGGGATTAACCTAGTAAATCTCCTCTGCACACCCTCCAGCGCCAGTACGTCCTTTCTCAGGTAATCATCATATAAGCTTGCCATCCCCACATTGATTCTGTATGCACCTCCCGCTGCTTCAGAAAGGCAGACAGCATTATCAGAGACCCCTCCCATCCAGGCATTGCTTTCTTCCAGACCCTTCCATCAGGCAGAAGGTACAGAGGTCTGAAGGCCCACATATCCAGACATAGGAACAGCTTCTTCCCTACAGCTACAACACTTCTCAACGACTCCCCCTCGGACTGATCTGTTCCCTGTAAGAACACTATTCATGATGCCCTATGCTGCTCTTGCTCATGTATTTGCTTTGTTTGGCCCCTTGTTCTGCACTGTAACCAATCATTGTTTGTCGATGTACCATTTGTTAATGTTCTTTTTGTCTACTATGTACGTACTGTGTACGTTCCCCCAGCCGCAGAAAAATACTTTTCACTGCACTTCGGCACATGTGACAATAAATCAAATCAAACATACCTATCTATGGGATAACACCGGCTGTCCTTTACCTGGCACCTCAGTGTAAACAACAAACTCTCAAACTGTCACATTCTTTTTGTTTTGCCTCCTTTATCAATTTACCATTTAAATTGTCCATAACCGACTTCTTGCGTCACTCCTCACCTGTTCTTTGGCCCTTGTTCCAGTTACTACCTCCCCCAAGAGATCTCCTATCCCTATCTGGACTACTATTACTCAACCAGCCCCTCCTGTGACTAGACTTCCTCTCAAGTTTGTGATCTTCCCCTTTGGGCTTTAATCACCAGTAGACCCACTGTCTGAACTTACACCAAATTCCCTGGCTTTCCACATTTTCACTTCCTTCTGCAAATCCAGAGATCGGATACTGCTGCCCCTGGTCTTGTACGCTCCACCAGTTTTGGTATTTTCCTCTGGCCTTCCCTACCCTTCATACGAAGGTGGCTTCCCTCCACTCAGTGGCCCCTTCTGGTATTTGTTTCATCCTAGTTCCAACTTTCAGTAATTGAGCTTTGTAATAAAAGTTAATCGTCAGTCACCATCACCTCGTGCGTTCTCCTTGGCAGCACCTCTACCAACCAATGAGGGCTTTCTTCTTGTACAGTATTAATTGTTGTTTTCCACTCTTGTCTGTTTTCTTGCAAAGTGTCCTGACGAGTGCAAGAAAAAAGCTCTGAGGTGTCGCTGTTTTCATAAATACTACCAAATGACTATAAGTAGAGCTGTCATATTCTTTGATTTTACTTTGTCTTCCTTAAAGAATCCATATAACATTTTAGCAAGTCAACTCCACATACTGTGGATGCGCACCCACTATCCCGAACTGTGCAATTGAACAAAATATTTGACCAAGATGCTCATAACCAGACTGATACCTCTGATGACCAATCGGATTCCTTCTGATTGGTCAGTATCTTGCCCCTTTCCTTCCATGTCATGTGTTGTTTCAAAAACACTGTTTTTCATTTTTGGGCAATTCCATGCATAATGATACTTAGATTCGCCACAGCTATCCCTCTCTGTCTTTTTGGTAAAGATGTAACCCGTGTCCATACATTGACTTGATTTTCCGTTTCACAAAACGGGGGGGGGGGGGGGGGGGGGGGGGGGGGGGGGGGGGGGGGGGGGGGGCAATATTAGCCTTCTGTCTGGAAGTAAATGTTAAGTCTCCAACTTAACCTTTCAGGCAATTATCCTTTGTTACCAAATGTCAGTGGAATTCCCATACCTGGTTGTGAAGACGCAAACTAGGATCCTTTGAAGAATGTTTATTGCTTGTCACAGAGCTTAGTTATCCACTCGAACCAGTGGTAACTGACTCTTTGTATACACATCCAAGTAATATTAACTAATCAATATCCAAGGTCTGTTCATGTTATTCCGGTAAACATCCATCAGCAGAACCCATTAGATTAACATGAGAAACGTTTTCAGGCATTTGTGTCTACAAAGTACAATGGGCCTGTATATAATTATTGCAACTTAGGGTTTTTAACTAAAACTGATGCAAAATGGGAAAAGGCTGGCTTTGTGATACGTTAAATACCATATACATAGTTTCATAGTATTTACAGTGCAGAAGGAGGCCATTCGGCCCATCGAGTCTGCACAGGCTCTTGGAAAGAGCACCCTACTTCAGCCCACACCTTCACCCTATCCCTGTAACCCTGCAACCCCATCTAACCTAAGGGTAATTTAGCACGGTCAATCCACCTAACTTGCACATCTTTGGACTGTGGGAGGAAACCGGAGCACCCGGAGGAAACGCACGCAGACATGGGGAGAACATGCAGACTCTGCACAGACAGTGACCCAAGCGGGAATCAAACCTGGGACTCTGGCGCTGTGAAGCCATAGTGCTAACCACTATGCTCCATGCTGCCATTAGGAAATAGCAACCAAACTCACAATCACATGTACTACACCATTATGAGGCTGTTAACGAAGGTGAAAGGAAAGAGTTGTATTGTTCAATGCAACAAACATTGCACACACAAAATTAATTGAAACATTCAAACAAGGAAAATATGAAGACTGAATATTTTAGGATCTTGGAGAAATACAGCACGATCTCCATCTTAAACAAGAAACGAACCTTACTGGCAAACAGATTCAATTATCTTAATCAATACTTACAGAACTCATGGAACACGACAGCAGTTGCTCGAGTAGCCTGTAGCAGATGTATACTGGAAGCACCTTTAGAACGTTTCAAAGGTGCTGGGGAATGAGTTAAGGAAAGTTGGATCTGACAGTTCACACATTTTTTTCCAGAGCCCTTATCAAGTACTTGTTCAACATTATCAGTCATTTTAAATTATAACAAATGATATTTAAACTGTCAAACTTCAAAACTGCCCCATGTCCCTACATTAATACTTTTGAAAGCCATGAACAGCTATGCAATTATTCATTACCTCAAAAGCTGAATTGAATCGACAGCACAGAAACACGCCCAACTGCTCTAAGATGGTCCCTACGTTCAACATCAGCTCCCTCATCTAATTGTAATAATAATAATCGCTATTGTCACAAGTATGCTTCAACTAAGTTACTGTGAAAAGCCCCTAGTCGCCACATTCCAGCACCTGTTCGAGGAGGCCGGTATGGGAATTGAACCCACGCTGCTGGTCTTGTTCTGCATTATAGCTGTCTTAGCCCACTGTGCTAAATCAGCATATCCTCCGAATCCTTTCACCCATATGTACTTATTTAATTTCCCATTGAATGCATCTATACTATTTGTCTCGATTACTCCTTGTGGTAACAAATTCTATAGCGTTGCTGTTTTTTGGGCAGAGCTCCTCCTGAATTAGCTACTGGATTTATTGGTGACCATTTTGTATTTATGACCTCTGGTTTTGAACTCCCCTGCATAGGTAAAATTTTCTCCATGCTGATGCACGATCAATTGCACAAACACGAGAGTTGAATACAACTGAGGCTTTATTACACTAAGATGTGTGGTCTCCTACATCATGGCGAAATGGCTGCTGGACAGGGAGCACACATATTTATACTCCGCCTACTGGGCGGAGCCAGCAGGCAGGGACTACCCCCTACCTGTAGTACAGGGCCGTACCATACATACCCTAATATATATATATATAGCAGTGGTTACTACCACATTCACCCCCTGTTAAAATCGAGTCCGGCGGGGGTGGTGGAGAACAGCACAAGTTTAACATACAAAGAAAAAAATTACAGGTTTAGCCGGTCCGGAGCTTTGATCTGACATTGGGAGCGACGCAGTGGTGGCGGCGATTCTGGCGTCGGTCGGGTCCTTGGTGACTCCGGGAGCGTGCCAAGATCCTCTTCATCTTTGGGCGTGGCAGGGGAGGACGGATGGTCCTGGGGGGGGGGGTTGCTGCTGGGTGCGCCATGGGAGGGGAGGGTAGCGCCAGGCTGGGGGGGGGGTGGAACCTTCTGGTGACAGGTCCCCGAGACAGACAGTAACTTGGCGGCTGTCGAAGTAGGCTATGTAGGCATACTGGGGGTTGGCGTGGAGTAACTGCACCCTTGCCACCAACAGGTCCGCCTTGTGGAGTCATACGTGCTTACGGGGGAGTAAGGGTCCTGGAGATGCGAGCCAAGTCGGGAGCAACACCATGAAGGTGGAGTTCCGTATCGGGATGTATGAATCTCTCGGTGCTCCCGGAGTCCAGCAGACAGGAGATCTCGTGCCCATCAATCTTCACGCTTGTGGAGGCGGTTGCTAGATTGTGCGGGCGAGATTGGTCGATCGTGACCGAGGCAAGCTGCGGCTGGTCATCGCTGGTGTCAGACAATGGGGTGCCCGGGTCCTGGAACGATGGTGGTGCCCACATATTGTGGGGGAGACAAGATGGCGGCACCTGACGATCCTGAGGAGGACAAGATGGCGGCGCCCACGGGCTGCACGTGGCAGGGGTTGGAACAAGATGGCGGCGCCCATGACCTGGGATGGGGAAGATGGCAGCGCCCACTGTCCGTACGCCTGGCACACCACAGCGAAGTGCCCCTTTTTGCCGCAGGCCTTGCAACGGGCGCTCCGGGCCGGGCAGTGTTGGCGGGTGTGTTTTGGCTGCCCACAGAAGTAACATCTGGGGGTCCCAGGGTTGGCGCATGGCACAGGCGTAGGGTTGGCTGAGTGGGATCCCCGAGGGGGCTGCCGTCTGCGGGCTCCACGATGCGTACGAGGGGGGGGGGGGCACCGCGCGGCCGGAGGTGTAGGCCTGGATATTGAATGAGGCAACCGTCCTCGATAGCACCAGCTTTTTGGTTGCAGTGAGGCCAAGCGTGGCCCCTCTAAAAGTCGTTGGCGGATGTGATCTGACGCAATCCCCGTAACGAAAGCGTCCCGCATGAGTAAATTCAAGTGTTCCGTGGCCGTGACGGCCTGACAGTCACAGTCTCTGACCAGGGGAATTAGGGCACGCCAGAAATCTTCTATTGACTCACCAGGGAGTTGACTACGAGTTGAGAGGACGTGCTTGGCATAAAGCGTGTTAGTCCGCTGAGCGTAATTCTTTTTCAGTAGCGCCATGGCTTCATCGTAGGTTGACACGTCCTGGATAAGCAGAAAAACGCTGGAGCTCAGACGTGTGTAGAGGATCTGGATCGTCGGAGCTTCCACATTTGGGTCTGGTACCGACCTGATGTAAGCTTCAAAACAAGCTAGCCAGTGTTCAAAGTCCTTTTTGGCGTTGCTTGATTGTGGATCCAGCTGCAGGCGATCCAGCTTGATGCGGAGATCCATCTTGTGAAATCTTTAGTGTAATAAATTGATGCACGATCAATTGCACAAAGACGAGAGTTGAATACAACTGAGGCTTTATTACACTAAGATGTGTGGCCTCCTACAGCAGCTGGCGAAATGGCTGCTGTACGGGGAGCACACATATTTATACTCTGCCGACTGGGCGGAGCCAGCAGGCAGGGACTACCCCCGTACGCGTAGTACAGGGCCTTACCATACATACCCTATTATATACAGAAGTGGTTACTACCACGTGTCTATCCTATCAAACTCTTTCATTATCTTCAGAGCTATCAAGTCATCCCTCAGCCTTCTCTCAAGAAAAGAGCACCAGCTGGTTCATTATTTATTATTGTCTCATTCTGCCATCATCTTTGTTAATCTTTATGCTTTTCCCCCCAAATGCCCAAAGCCTCTTTATAATATGAAAACCCAGACCAAGCGCAGTACTCAAAGTTTATCTCGTAACTTTGCCAATGCAGAGCTAAGCCGCACGTTCGGCAGCTCCCGCTTTCGTAGGACTTGTGGGCTCTTTTAAGGGCCCCAAACGGCGCTGATTCGACGATTTCCGGTGTGTAAAGGGGTCTGGAGCAATACCCCCTGGGATTTATGGTGCGGACCCGGAGTGGGGCGAGGAAAAAAACGGCAGCAGCTCCCCTGGAAAAGCGGGGGAAGGTGGGCAAAATGGCTGCCAGTGGAGCCCCCGAGAAGTGGAGGCAGTGGGCGGAGGAGCAGCAGGCGGCCCTTCTGCGCTACTTTACGGAGCTGAAAGTGGAGTTGCTGGACTCTCTGAAGGTTACGACAAGTAAACTGCTGGAGACCTAGACAACCCAGGATGCAGCGATCCTCGAGTTGCAGCAGCAGGCCTCTGAGCGCGAGGATGTCTCGGCCCTCGTGGGGAAGGTGGAGAAGCACGAGGCGCTCCACAAAAAGTGGCAAGATCGTTTTGAGATGAAGTTTCGGTCAAGGAGGAAGAACTTGCGGATCCTGGGCCTCGCGGAGGTGCTGGAGGGGTTGGACCTGCCGGCTTATGTGGCCGTGATGCTGAACTCGCTGGTGGGGGCAGGATCTTTTCATCTGCCCCTGAAGCTGGAGGGTGCCCACAGATTACTGGCCAGGAGGCCCAAGGCGAATGAACCACCGCGGGCGGTGCTGGTGCGGTTCCATCGGTTCAGTGACCGGGAGTATGTGCTGCGATGGGCCAAGAAGGTGAGGAGCAGCAAGTGGGAGAATTCGGTAGTGCGCATCGACCAGGACTTGAGTGCGGAGGTGGCCAAGCGGAGGGGCGTGTTTAATCGGACGACGGTGGTGTTCCACAGCAGGCAGGTGAATTTCGGCATGCTGCCACCTGCGCGCTTGTGGGTCACCTACAAGGACCGGCATCACTATTTTGAGTCCCCGGAGGAGGCGTGGGCCTTTGTGCAGGCTGAAAAGTTGGACTTGAAATAGGGATTGGGGCACTGTGGGGGTTTTTTGTATCACTGTTTATGCTGTTGCTGGCTATTCTGGTTTTTTTTTTTCTCTGCTTTCGGAGGGTGTTGGTTATGGTTCTGGGTTTTAAGGGGGGGGTGTTGGGGTCTGTGGTTGTTTTCTTTGTTTGTACTGGGTTGGTGGATGGGTTGGGACTGCTATTTGGGAGCTGTGTTGAGGGGGTGGGGTGGGGCAGTGGGAAAGCGCGGGCTGTCCTCTGGTTTCCCGTGCTGCGGGATGAGGGGGGTGGAGCTGGAGGCAAGGGGCGTGGATATCAGTTCCCTTTACCCGTGCTGGAGCGGTGCCAAGGAGCTGCTGCAGGGGGACGACCCAATATCGGGAGGGGTCGGAGTTAGAGCGGGAGCTGCCGGGGTCAGCAGAAGTCAGCTGGCTCACGGGAGTACTATGGGGTGAGGTGAGGTTCTATCGCCATGGGAAACAGGCCGAGTGGGGGGTGCTGGCCACGGGCGAGCAGTCGATGGGCTATGGCTAGTCGGCGGGGAGGGGGGCGGGGTGCCTCCTGATTCGGCTGATCACGTGGAACGCGAGGGGGTTGAATGGGCCGGTTAAGCGGGCCCGGGTGTTTTCACATCTGAAGGGGCTGAAGGCGGACATGGCCATGCTTCAGGAGACTCACCTGAAGGTGGCGGACCAGGTTCGTCTGAGGAAGGGGTGAGTGGGGCAAGTTTTCCATTCAGGGCTCGACGCGAAGAACCAGGGGGTGGTGATCCTGGTGGGGAAGAGGGTGGCGTTTGAGGCGGTGGCTGATAGTGGCGGCAGATATGTGATGGTGAGCGGTAAGCTGCAGGGGGCGAGGGTGGTGTTGGTAAATGTATATGCCCCAAATTGGGATGATGCTGGTTTCATGAGGCGTATGTTGGGCCGCATTCCTGACCTGGAGGCGGGGGGCCTGATCATGGGGGAGGACTTCAATACAGTGCTGGATCCCCCACTGGATCGTTCTAGTTCTAGGACAGGCAAGAGGCAGCCGGCGGCCAAGGTGTTGAGGGGGTTTATGGACCAGATGGGAGGGGTGGATCCCTGGAGGTTTGGGAGGCCAAGGGCTCGGGAGTACTCTTTTTTCTCCCACGTGCACAGGGTTTATTCCCGTATTGATTTTTTTGTCCTGAGTAGGGGGCTGGTCCCGAGGGTGGAGGATGCCGAATATTCAGCTATAGCGATTTCGGACCATGCTCCGCATTGGGCGGATCTGGAGAATGGGGAGGTGCGGGAACAGCGCCTGGACGTGGGGTTGTTGGCTGATGAGGTGGTGTGCAGGAGGGACCGGGGATGCATTGAGAGGTACCTCGAGGCCAATGATACTGGGGAGGTCCGGGTGGGGATGGTGTGGGAGACTCTGAAGGCAGTGATTAGCGGGGAGCTGATTTCCATCCGAGCCCATAGGGAGAGGGGGGAGAGGAGGGAGGGTGAGAGACTGGTGGGGGAGCTGCTGAGTGTAGATAGGAGGTATGTGGATGCCCCGGAGGGATTGTTGGGGGAGCGGCGTAGCCTGCAGGCCAAGTTTGATTTATTGACCACCAGAAAGGCGGAGACACAGTGGAGGAAGGCGCAGGGAGCGGTCTATGAATGTGGAGAGAAGGCGAGCAGGATGCTGGCGCATCAGCTCCGCAAGCGGGACGCGGCTAGGGAGGTTGGAGGAGTGAAGGATAGGGGTGGGAATGTGGTGCGGAAGGGGGTAGAGGTCAATGGGGTCTTCAGGGACTTCTACAGGGAACTGTACCGGTCGGAGACGCTGGTGGTGGTGGTGGTGGTGGTGGGGGGGAATGGAGAGCTTTTTGAACAGGCTGCGATTTCCAAGGGTTTAGGAGGAGCAGGTGGAGGGACTGGAGGCGCCGATCGGGCTGGAGGAGCTGGTTAGAGGGATTGGCCACATGCAGTCAGGGAAGGCGCCAGGACCGGATGGGTTCCCGGTTGAATTTTATAAAAAATATGCGGACCTGTTGGGCCCCCTGCTGGTTCGGACCTTTAACGAGGCATGGGAGGGGGGAGTTTTGCCCCCGACGATGTCACGGGCGCTGATTTCCCTGATCCTGAAGCGAGATAAGGACTCCTTGCAGTGTGGATCATATAGGCCAATTTCACTGTTGAATGTGGATGCCAAGTTGCTGGCGAAGATCTTGGTCACTAGAATAGAGGACTGTGTGCCAGGGGTGATACATGAAGATCAGACGGGTTTTGTGAAGGGGAGGCAGCTGAACACTAACGTGCGAAGGCTGCTAAATGTGATAATGATGCTGGCGGCAGAAGGAGAGGCGGAGATTGTGGTGGCATTAGATGCGGAGAAGGCCTTTGATAGGGTTGAGTGGGGTACTTGTGGGAGGTGTTAGAGGGGTTTGAGTTTGGGGAGGGGTTTATTAAATGGGTAAGGTTGCTGCACGAGGCCCCGATGGTGAGTGTAGTGACAAATGGGAGGAGGTCCGAGTACTTCAGGCTCTACCGTGGGACGAGGCAGGGGTGCCCCCTGTCCCCCTTGCTTTTTGCGTTGGCAATTGAGCCTCTGGCCATGGCGCTCAGGGAGTCGGGAGGTGGAGGGGTCTGGTGCGGGGTGGGGAGGAGCACCGAGTGTCACTTTATGCAGATGACTTGCTGCTGTATGTAGCAGACCTGATGGGGGAATGCAGGAGGTGATGGAGATTCTTGCTGAGTTTGGGAGTTTCTCGGGCTACAAGTTGAACCTGGGCAAGAGCGAGCTGTTTGTTGTACACCCGAGAGATCAGGAGGAGGGGATTGGTAGTATCCCGCTAAAAAGGTCAGTGAGGAGTTTTAGGTACCTGGGGGTTCAGGTGACTAGGAGTTGGGGGACTTTGCATAAGCTTAATTTTACTAGGTTGGTGGAGCAGATAGAGGAGGAGTTTAAAAGGTGGGACATGCTGCCGCTGTCGTTGACGGGTAGAGTACAGTCCGTTAAAATGACGGTGCTCCCGAGGTTTTTGTTTTTGTTCCAGTGCCTCCCCATTTTTATTCCGAGGGCCTTTTTTAGGAGGGTGAACAGCAGCATCACAGGATTTGTTTGGGCGCACGGGACTCCGAGGGTGAGGAGGGTCTTTTTGGAGCGGGGCAGGGATAGAGGGGGGCTGGCGCTGCCCAACCTCTCTGCGTACTATTGGGAGGCTAATGTCTCGATGGTACGCAAGTGGGTAATGGATGGGGAGGGGGTAGCATGGAAACGGATGGAGATGGCGTCCTGTGGAGGCACGAGCCTGAAGGCACTGGTAACGGCGCCGTTGCCACTCCCTCCAACGAGGTACACTAAGAGCCCGGTGATGGCAGCTACCCTCAAGATTTGGGGGCAGTGGAGGCGACACAGGGGGGAAGTGGGGGACTCGGTGGAGGCCCCACTGCGGGGGAACCACCGGTTTGTCCCAGGGAACATTGATGGTGGGTTCCTGGGGTGGCACAGGGTGGGCATAAGGAGGTTGGGAGACCTGTTCATTGACGGGAGGTTTGCGAGCCTGGGTGAGCTGGGGGAGAAGTTTGAGCTCCCCCCGGGGAATATGTTCAGGTACCTTCAGGTCAAGGCGTTTGCTAGGCGGCAGGTGGAGGGGTTCCCTTCGCTGCCCCCGCGGGGGGTAAGGGATAGGGTGCTTTCGGGGGTGTGGGTCGGAGATGGGAGGGTGTCTGACATCTACCAGGTGATGCAGGAGGTGGCGAAGGCGTCGGTAGAGGAGCTGAAGGCTAAGTGGGAAGTGGATCTGGGGGAGCAGACTGAGATGGGGACATGGGTGAACGCCCTGGAGAGGGTGAACTCCTCCTCTTCATGTGCGAGGCTTAGCCTCATCCAGTTCAAGGTACTGCACAGGGCTCATATGTCCGGGACGAGGATGAGCTGGTTTTTTGGGGGTGAGGACAGGTGCATTAGGTTTTCGGGGAGCCCAGCGAACCATGTCCATATGTTTTGGGCATGCCCGGCACTGGGGGAATTCTGGCAGAGGGGGGCGAGGACGGTGTCGAGGGTGGTAGGGTCCAGGGTCAAGCTCGGCTGGGGCTCGCGATATTTGGGGTTGGGGTGGAGCCGGGCGTGCAGGAGGCGAAAGAGGCCGGTGTTTTAGCCTTTGCATCCCTAGTAGCCCAGCGGAGGATCTTGTTGCAATGGAAAGATGCAAGACCCCCAAGCGTGGAGACCTGGATCAATAACATGGCGGGATTCATTAAGCTGGAGAAGGTCAAATTCCCCGAGGGGGTTGGTACAAGGGTTCTTTAGGCGGTGGCAGCCTTTCCTCAACTTTCAGGCTCAACGATAGGGAACTAGGTCAGCAGCAGCAGCAACCCGGGGGGGGGGGGGGGGGGGGCATTGTTTATGTTGAATTTAATTTATTTTGTTGTTCATTGGGTTTGTGGGGGGGTTCGTGATATGCGTTGCTACGGGTCGGGGGGGGGGTGTTTATTATTGGTATTGTTCTGTTGTTATACATTTTTCAAAAATTTCAATACAGATTATTTTTTTTTAAACTTTGCCAATTGTCAATTCTCTCTCTCTCTCCAGAGATGAATTCAAGTACTTTATTTTCCTCGTTTTAAAATTAAAAAGGCCTCATTAGCTTCAATCACTACATTGTGTGATGTGAATGCCATCCTCTTGTTATCTAACCCACTTAGACTACTGCCCAAGCACTAAATGGTCTTTTGATGTTTCCCACCAAATGCAGTGCACTATTGCACTGTAATTTTGCCAATTACACACGCATTCTACAAGTTTATTATGTCTTCTACATTTTCTTACTTTTGGGTTGACGACATGCCAATTTAGTATTGCCTGTAATATTTTAAATTGTACTTGGATTCCCTAATGCGAGTCGTCAACGTAAATTGTAATTTTTGCCATTCTAAGCGGCTACATTTAACTCCTACTTCATTACAATTCGAGCTGACTTTACCACTGGGCAGGTCAGATCTCAGGATGGACCCTGGTTCAATAGGTCACAAAGATAACAGAGATCTTCAGTTAAAATGCAGAAAAGACAAGAAATACATATTTAATGCAGAAAATACAGCTTAAATATTTGAAGTGTAGACCCTTTGCCAACAGGGGCAGAAATTGAAAAGGATATTGTCAGCATTGCTTTTTGATCCACTGCGCCTTAGAGAGGTTTTGCTAACCTCAACATCTCGAACAATAGGAGATAATTCTCCACTAATTTGTCTAAAATAGGGAGAACAAGTATAGAAAGCAATATTAGAACTTTTAAGGAAATTGTAAATGCTCGCATTGTAATAAGAGTCAGAATAATTTTCCGTTCAATAGTTTCCTAATAAACAATTGAACAAAATATGACATTGATCAGTTCTGCAAAGAATGTCTTTCAAATAGTAACTGACACCAATGAAGATCAAATTAAAAACTCCCTCCCATCCAAACCACACTTCCACTGGAACAGATTCCTTTGTCGCTACCACAGGAAACACACCCCATCCCCCAAAGTCTCCCACACCTCTTTCCTCCTGCTCCACCTATCATCCCTTCCCTCCTTCCATTCCCTTGCCATCCCTGTTCTTCCAACCCACCCCCTCCTTTACCCTCCAACCAGCTCCCCCATTTACCCTCCCCCCACCTACCCCATTTTAGCCTCCCTACCCCCTTTTCTCATTTAGCCCCTCGTTTTATCCTCCCCAACGCCACTCCACCCTCACATCCCTTTTAAACTCCTCCCACCTATACCCTCCAACACCCTACCCACCCTCTTTCCCCCTACCCATGCCACTTTTTACCCCCTCCCTCCTTTTACTGTCCCCTTTTAATCTTCTCTGCCCCACTCGTCCCTCCTTTGACCCCCACCTTCTCCCTTTTATCCCCTGCCTCCCCATTAACCCCCACCCCATGTCCCCTATAACCCCTGGCCCTCCCCTACAGCCCCACTCCCTACCCACTCCCCCTACAACCACCTCACCCCCTACCCACTCCCCTATAACCATCCCATCCCCTGCCCACTTCCCCTATAACCACTCCATCCCCTACCCCCTCCCCCTATAACCACCCCACTCTCTGCTCACTTCCCCTATAACCACCCCATTCCCGCCCACTCTTCCCATAACAAACCCATTGCACACTCCCCTATAGCCACCCCTGCCCCCTATAGCCCCTACCCCCTCTCCCTATCACCATCCCCTCTCCCTATAACCACCCTCTCCCTATAACCAGCCCACCCCCACCCACTCCCCTTATTACCACCTCATCCCATGCCCACTCCCCCTATAACCACCCCATCCCCTGCCCACTCCCCCTATAACCACCCCATCCCCTGCCCACCCTCCATAACCACCTCATCTCCTGACCACTCCCCCTATAACCACCCCATCTCCTGACCACACCCCCTATAATCACCCCATCCCTTGCCCACTCCCCCTAGAACCACCCCATCCCCTGCCCACTCCCCCTAGAACCACCCCATCTCCTGCCCACTCCCCCTATAACCACCCCATCCTCTGCCACCCCCTACCCACTCCCCCTATAACCACCCCACCCCTGCCCACTCCCCCATAACCACCCCACCCCTGCCCACTCCCCCTATAACCGCCCCACTCCCCCTATAACCGCCCCACTCCCCCTATAACCAGCCCCCCTCAATAACCACCCCATCCCCTGCCACTCCCCCTATAACCACCCCACCCCCCTTATAACCAGCCCCCCCTCAATAACCACCCCATCCCCTGCCACTCCACCTATAACCACCCCATCCCCTGCCCACCTCCTATAACCACCCCATCCCCTGCCCCCTATAACCACCCCATCCCCTGCCCCCTATAACCACCCCATCCCCTGCCCACTCCCCCTATAACCACCCCACTCCCCTATAACCAGCCCCCCTCAATAACCACCCCATCCCCTGCCACTCCCCCTATAACCACCCCACTCCCCTATAACCAGCCCCCCCTCAATAACCACCCCATCCCCTGCCACTCCACCTATAACCACCCCATCCCCTGCCCACCTCCTATAACCACCCCATCCCCTGCCCCCTCCCCCTATAACCACCCCATCCCCTGCCCACCTCCTATAACCACCCCTTCCCCCTATAACCACCCCTTCCCCTGCCCCCTATAACCACCCCTTCCCCTGCCCCCTATAACCACCCCTTCCCCTGCCCCCTATAACCACCCCTTCCCCTGCCCCCTATAACCACCCCACTCCCACCCACTCCTCGTGTAACCAACCCATTGCCCGCTCCCCTATAGCCACCCGCTGCCCCCTATAGCTCCTACCTCCTCTCCCTATAACCACCCCCTCTTCGTATAACCAGTCCACCCCCTACCCCCCACCCATAACAACCGTCTCTGCCCCCCTCCCCTTTAACCCCGAACTCTCACCTCCTACCCCCCCCCCCGCCCGCCCCGCCCCGCCCCGGTGTAAATTCCTGATCCAGGTCACATTTCGAGTTGGTGCTGAGGCTCAAGCCGCGCTCTCCTACCTATCCATCCAGCTTTTCGACATGATGGCTGCAGGTCAAACACCCCCCCGACCACCCGCAAAACCGGCGGGAACGGAATCCACCGTCTGCCTGCCCGCGCGCACCTCCCAACGGCCGCTTCCCTCACGGCCAAGAGGCAACGGCTCGGCTGCGGGGCTCGGCGCCGGCGGGGGCGCCCTCTGTGGCGGCCGAGCGTATTGACTCATCCAACCTCTTCAATTCCCCTATGGAGCACTCACTTTTAGTCTTCATGGACACATGTTTGAAATACTTCTTTTTGAAGGGATCAGTGGGAGCAGTGTGTAGCATCTACAGATGCCAAGAGAGCAACTTCAAAACCTACCCACATTTATTCTCTACATTAAAAGTAAGGTAACAGATGTCTGGGAACACAACCACTTACAATAATTGCTGGCCTTGCCACTGATGCTCACATCCCATAAACAAATAAAAAGATGGCCCTGTTTTCTACTTGCTGCATTACCTCTTATAGAAAGTCCGTCGGGATCAAGGATGACTTACATCCACTCTAGTTCAGTAGTTTCTGAGTAGGTCAATAAATCAGTTCGCAATGTGCAGACTCTGCCAAATGAGGGGTAGGTGGTATTGGGTGAGAGACAGGTACATGAGTTGTTGGGAGATTTGTGTCCTTTTTCCGACACACTCTTTTACTGTGTATGATGCCTTCCTGAATGAAGCTTCTCCATTTTAGGGGGTGGCATGGGGGCACAGTGGTTAGCACTGCTGCTTCACAGTGCCAGGGCCCCATGTTCAATTCCAGCCTTGCATGACTGTCTGTGTAGAGGTTGCACACTGTGTATTTTCGCTAGAATTTAGAAGGCCAGCAATTATTTCAAGTGGTGTTCCCATACAATTATTTCCACAGGTTGGAGATTCAAAAACTAGGGGGCATAGTCTAAAAATTAGGGCTAGACCATGCAGGAGAGATGTTAGGAAGAATGTCTTCACTCAAAGGGTGGCAAAGGTTTAGAACTCTCTCCCACAAACAGCAGTTGAAGCTAGATCATTTGTCAGTTTTAAATCTGGGATAGGTAGGTTTCTGTTGAGCAAAAAATATTAAGGGATATGGGCCAAAGGCAGGTATATGGAGTTAAACATAAAACAGCCATGATCTCATTGGCAGGCTTGAGGGGCTGAATGGCCTACTCCTGTTCCTATTCAGGGATTCTATGATGTTGGTCACTTACAAGACAAGGACTCCTATGAGTCTGTGGAACTGTTTGTCCTCTTCAGGATGCTTTGAACACATCCCTGAAGCATTTCTGTTGCCCTTCTGGGAGACTCCCACTTTGACTGAGTTCTGGTATACGAGCAACATGTCCTGCTCTGCGGAGCTGAGGTTGTGAGTGATAGCACCTCAATGCTGGAGAATCTTCCAAAGGCACTGTTGGTAGTTCTTTTCTAGTGCTTCGAGTGCTGTAAGTTGACCATGTCTCTCAACAATAGAATAATATAACTTACTGTTAAGTATATTCATATTCAGATTGGTTAGCGATAAAGAGCCGAGCAATATGCTGAGATACTATTCCTGAGATTGACTATTGCAGGGATCAATAGGGTCTTAACGTTCCTCGTCCCATCGGTCTCAGACCTTGTCCTCTCTCCCTCAGCCACCACAATTCTTCTTCTGGTCTCTGCCCAAAGGCAGGTCCAACCCTGGTGCCACGACCTGCACCATAGGTTGGGAAAGGAGGCAAGTCCCAAAGCTACTCCAGCCAGGCTGGGCTCAAATCCAATCTGATCCAGCGAACTGAACCAACTGCGGAGTTTGAGCAGCTACGGCAACATGTACTTTTACATGCATGTTGTAGTTCGGAGCTATGAATTGTGATGGTAGTGCCTGGAATTTTCTTTCCATCATATGGTTGACCAATTATCTCTCCTGCTCTTACTGTGTGCTGTTGGTGTATGTTGGATGGAGTAACAAGTTGATACTCAACCTGGTTGACTGCGTTACGAACACACCTTCCCAGCCACCAGGTCCTGAAGTGGGCCTTGTGGTTGAGAAGCTGGAATGCATCCCACTGCACAACAAGACTTCCCTACAACACTTTACCTCTAGCAAACACATCTTCCCTTCCCTTAAACGCCAGGTAGGCGATGGTATTGAGGAGCCCAGGAAGAGCAGGGTCTGCAGTGGGTATGGGGAGTGGCAGAGAAAAAGGGAGAGGTCTATTGGTTGGCAGAAAACAAAGTGAGGGGCCTAGGGAGGAATAAGAGGGGTTGAGGTTGATAGAAACAGTGGGAGAAAAAAAAACATTGAGACATTATCAAGGAATAACAGTGTAGATTCTCTCAGATGCTGCTTAATATAAGCAATTACAAATCTAAAGAAAGACTTGAAAACGTTTTTGTTATAACGGAAGAAATAATCGGATGATTTGATAGAGATGTTTATAACTATGAAGGAAAGGAATGGCACAGGTTGAAACAGACTCCAGAGACTGAGGGTTCCAGAAAAAGGGAGCATACAAGTAAGATTAAACATAAGAGATTGAGCATAGATAGAAGCTGGGGAAACATTTGACACAGAGGTTGTCAATTTTGAACTGTAATGCCAGATTTATTGAAGCAGAGGCAATCTAAACTTTTAAGAGTAGATTAAAGGGAATAAATATGGGAACAGTGAAGGAAAAGAAGACATATAATTATATAGCACTGTTCAGGGCTCCAGGATGCTGCAAAGCAATTTACCATCAGTCATAGAATATCTACAGTACAGAAGGAGGCCATTCAGCCCATCAAGTCTGCACCGACCCTCTAAAAGAGCACCCCCCCCCCCCCAAGCCCACTCTCCCGCCCATCCCTATAACCCCACCTAACCTTTTGGTCAGTAGGGGGCAATTTTAGCACGGCCAATCCATCTAACCTGCACATCGTTAGACTATGGGAGCAAACCGGAGGACCCGGAGGAAACCCATGCAGACACAGAGAGAATGTGCAGACGCCATACAGACAGTGAGCAAAGGTCAGAATCAAACCTGGGTCCCTGGTGCTGTGAGGCAGCAGTGCTAACCACTGTGCCACCAAGCTGCTCGTCAATGTTGTGTAGTTGTAATGTAGCAAACACCTGCCAGCAGCAATGTGCTAATGCTTTGAAAATCAGTATTTGTGATACTGCTTGAGGGATAAATATTGGCCAACAATACGTAGGGTAACTTCCCTGCTCCTAATCAAAGGAATGCCATGGGATATTTTCAGCTCAGCTAAGAGGACAGAAGGGGCATCAGTTTAACATCTCATGAGAAGTCTGCATCTCCAGCAGCGGCACTGCATTGATGTAGCAGTCTGGATGTTTGTGCTCAAGACCTGTATTGAGATTTGAACCCACAACCTTCCAATTCAAAGAGCAAATGGTGCTACCAACTGAACCTCACCTATGCCCCACGTTGGGCGCTTACTTTTGGGGCAGCACGGTAGCATGGTGGTTAGCATAAATGCTTCACAGCTCCAGGGTCCCAGGTTCGATTCCCAGCTGGGTCACTGTCTGTGTGGAGTCTGCACGTCCTCCCCGTGTGTGCGTGGGTTTCCTCCGGGTGCTCCGGTTTCCTCCCACAGTCCAAAGATGTGCGGGTTAGGTGGATTGGCCATGCTAAATTGCCCGTAGTGTCCTAATAGTAAGGTTAAGGGGGGAGTTGTTGGGTTACGGGTATAGGGTGGATACATGGGTTTGAGTAGGGTTTTCATTGCTTGGCACAACATCGAGGGCCGAAGGGCCTGTTCTGTGCTGTACTGTTCTATGTTCTATGCACATGAGGTGGTAACTACTACTGAAGTACAATCACCAACGTGGATTGATTGAGTCATCAGGTCAGTTTCTGTCGTTGTCATGTCTCCCTACCTATCCATTCCCTTTCTGGAGGGTTGCTCTGTTAAACCCTTGTTCAATTTTCTATCATCGCAATTTCCAAATATTCTTCCACTGACACCTTTCAGCAGAACTTCAATTGATACATCAGCTGTTCCTTCACTTCTCCCTTTGTAATTGTTCAGCATGCCTAACACTCCTTTGTGAATTTGTCATTTATTTTATAATTTTTATAACCTGATATTATGAAGTTCACTGTTGTGTTTTCTACATACTGAACAGCAAGTTCTGATTAGTGGACTACTTCACAGAAAATTGCTGTTCTAGTCAAAAGTGTGATCTTGAGCTCCCTACTGCTTGCATTTTAAATGTCACCTTCCATTTTCAATCTGATTTCTCTGTTTTTGGCCTCCTGCACCATCCTCACCATGTCAAATGCAAGCTTCCATATGTTCCATTGGTAGTATGGAACTAGAATGGATCTGTCATTCTTCTTCAAGTGAACTACAGGTGTCAAGTGGATCCTTCACTGCCCTGATGGGGGAAGATTGTTAGGATCTCTCCTGACGTATGAACTAAAATGTGTTGAAGGCCTTCCTCATCTGTAAATATCTAGTGATCTGGTGGTAATATCAATTCTAACAGTTATACATTTCTTGTTATCCATGGAAACACTTAAATTGAATGGACTGGATTGGATTGGTTTATTGTCACGTGCACCGAGGTACAGTGAAAAGTTTTGTTCTGTGTGCAGCTCAAATAGATCATTCCGTACATGAAAGGAAAATGCACAATAGGGCAAACATAAAATACACAATGTAAATACATTGACACAGACATCAGGTGAAGATGTGTGAAGAGATCAGTCAGTCCATAAGGGTGGCACAGTAGCACAGTGGTTAGCACTGTTACTCCACAGCGCCAGGGTCCCAGGTTCGATTCCCACTTGGTTCACTGTCTGTGCGGAGTCTGCATGTTCTTCCCGTGTCTGCGTGGGTTTCCTCCGGGTGCTCCGGTTTCCTCCCACAAGTCCCAAAAGACATGCTTGTTAGGTGAATTGGACATCCTGAATTCTCCCTCTGTGTACCCGAACAGGCGCCGGAGTGTGGCGACTTGGGACTTTTCACAGTAACTTCATTGCAGTGTTAACGTGAGCCTACTTGTGACAATAATAAAGATTATTATATAAAAGTCCATCAGTCCACAAGAAGGTCGTTTAGGAGTCTGGTAACAATGGGGAAGAAGCTGTTTTTGAATCTGTTTGTGTGTGTTCTCATACTTTTGTATCTCCTGCCTGATATAGGAAGTTGGAAGAGTGAGTAGGCCAGGTGGGAGGTTTGATTATGTTGCCCGCTTTCCCAAGGCAGCGGGAGGTGTAGACAGAGTCACTGGATGGGAGGCGGGTTCATGTGATGGACTGGGTGGTGTTCACGACTCTCTGTAATTTCTTCCGGTCTTGGGATGAGCAGTTGCCGTACCAGGCTGTGATGCAGCCAGATAGGATGCTTTCTATGGTGCACCTGTAAATGTTGCTAAGAATCAATGTGGACATTAGTTTCCTGAGGAAGTATAGACACTGTGCTTTCTTGGTCATAGCATCAACGTTGGTGGACCAGGACAGATTTTTGGTGATGTGCACATCTAGGAATTTAAAACTGTCAACCATCCCCACCGTGACCCCGTTGATGCAGACAGGGTTGTGTACAATGCTAAAGTCAGTGACCAGCTCTTTAGTTTTATTGACATTGAGGGAGAGATTGTTGTTGTTACACCACTCCACAAGGTTCTCTATCTCCCTCCTTTATTCTGTTTCCATCATTCTCTGTTCTTGTTCTGTTTTCTGAATAAATCTATTTATTTCACCTTTCCCTATTGTCTGATTGAGATGGTGGGGTAGATTTTAACTTAGAGACCCCAGCTTAAACAGCTGGAAAATAGCATAATACTCAGCTGACAGCTGCTATTTTTGAAGTTGCATGGTCAGAATGCCTTCATGTTTCAGGTAGTACTGTAGATGACTGCAGTGTGCAAATCATGGTCTTATGAAGTTCATAAGATCCTGAATGCAAATTTTACAGGAAACTAGGCAGTGGACAATGTGCGCACTCCCCCCAGTGTTAGCAAGTGGAACTGCAGAAGGAACACAAGAGATAAGTTAGCTAGTCATTTGGGAGTACAGAACTTGAGTATTGATGAAAAAAGAGACATGCTATTGAAGCTTTTCATCTTGTACTCATCAGGACAGCTGCACAAGATAAACCAACAGTAAAGGGAACTCAATTTATGCTGCACTTGATTGACGTATATAGGATACTGAATGGTCTTGACAAGTGGACTTGGAAAGGATGTTTCATCTCGTGGGGGAGTCCAGACTAGGGAAACTGTTATCAAATTAGGAGTCGCCCTTTTAGGGCTGAGATGAGGCAATTTATTTTCTCCCAGAGGCTTTTGCAACTTTAGAACTCTCTGCCTCAGAAGGGGGTGGAGCCAGGGTCAACGAATATTTTTAAGTTGGAGGTAGCAGGATTCTTGTTGGGAAAGGGAATCAAAGGTTATTGGTGGTAGATGGAAATGTATAATTCGAAATACAAACAGATCAACCATGATCTTATTAAATGCTGGAGTAAACTCAAAGGGCCGAATGGGCTACTTATGCTCTTAATTTGTATGTTCGTATGCACGTGAAAAGAGTAAGGTGAAGTTACCATAGTCCCAGATGGCCACTAGCTGCTTTCCCCTTTGAGGGGGAGAGCTGACTGGTGGTGATTTAACCAGAGGATCACCACACCTCAGGCGAGGGCAAGGTTGAGAAAGCGGAAACTTCATGAAATGAATGAAAATGAAAATGAAATGAAATGAAAATCGCTTATTGTCACGAGTCGGCTTCAATGAAGTTACTGTGAAAAGCCCATAGTCGCCACATTCAGGCGCCTGTTCGGGGAGGCTGGTACGGGAATCGAACCGTGCTGCTGGCCTGCTTGGTCTGCTTTAAAAGCCAGCGATTTAGCTCAGTGAGGACTGATCAGTTTATATGGCAATGCCTCTACCAATGGGAATTCACTTCTCAACCAATCAGCACTCACTTTTCATGCAATATTAATTGTTGCTTCTTTACTGTTGGTTTATCTTGTGTAACTGTCTTGATGAGTGCAAGATGAAAAGCTTCAATGGGATGTCTCTTTTTTCAGCAATTTGTAAGTTCATTATCATAGAATCATAGAATCCCTACATTTGGCCCATCGGGTCAAATTAATTTTGGTGAGGTTAGTAGAAGCAGTCATTTTCCTCTAATCTCCGCAGCTGCTGTTGATACAGTTTCCCTCCACCCAGCGCCTTCCAGGAAGTGTGTTTGGGAGAAATTGCTTAATCAGTATATTCCTGGCTCAACAGGAAGGAGAATTTGCTACACCTGGTTCTGGGGAATGAGATGGATCAAGTGGAACAAGTGTGAGCACTCCTCAGGAACTATGATCATAGTATTGTAAGATTTTGATTAGCTATGGAAAAGGACAAGGAGCAATACAGAGTAAAAATAATTAATTGGGGGAGGGAAAACTTCAATAGAGTGAGAATGGATCTAACCCAGGTAAATGTAATCAAAGACTGGCAGGCAAAACTATAGTGGGACAATGGGCTGAGTTCCCTGTGTGACAAAGAAATAGTCATTTGGTCATACAGATCTTGAGTATCACTGAAAAAAACACATTTGACAAAGCTTTTTTTTCTTGCACAATCAGAACAACTGTAAGAATATCAACGTTAGGGGAAATAACAATTTTATGCTACATGAGAAGAGAGTACTGATTGGTTGGCAAGTGGACTCTGACTGGTCAAGGCTTGCCCTGAGGAATGAACCAGTGAATGGCTATCACTTATTTTGTTGAGCTGAAACAGGTGCAATGTGTGTACAAGTTCTTTCTGTCCGCAAAGAACAGGGCCCTGTGTGTTGATATAGGTAGCTTCCAATACATAAAAATGTGCCACACTTTGAGTCTGATCAACAGTCTTAAATTGGTTTGTCGCCATAACTTTTAGCACATCATGGATTATTTAGCAGACGTTATCCAATCGTGCAATCATTCATAATGTTGGACACTGGGTTTTGAGCTGCTACTATGCAGTAGCAACATGAGTGGCATTCTCCACTAACAGACATTCTGCTCATCACACAAATGAGTAATGTGATATATGAATTGCAGTGCCAGTGTGATGCTGGGTGTCCAGGATGTATGTCCCTAAGACTGGCTGGCGAATCATACCAAACAGCATATCCCAACCGCTCTTTGTAATGGGCAATGAACAGACTGTACTCAACCAGCCCATGCTTGCAAACTCAAATTCTGGGAAGGTTCTATTAAGCAGATACTTAAAAGATTCAAATAGTGTTTCCTATTCACCCATGATGGTGTGCTAGAAAGAGCCTATTTCTCAGTTCTCTATAATAATAATCTTTATTATAGTCACAAGTAGGCATACATTAACATTGCAATAGCACCTGTTGCTGCCAAACCTACTCCTTATTCTTTGCCAGTCACTTCCTAAGCTCCAGAAATGGCATTGTCAGGCTCCCTGAGATTGGCCTGAATTGAGAAGTCACGATGCCTAAAACAGGCCACTACAATGTACAAGGTGAAGCCTAGCGTATGCCACAGGTCCATTCAGATAGCAGACTTTTCTTAAAGGCAGCCAATGGTTTGCTCAATTTCATCTCTGTCCTTATGTGCATCACTATAATTCTGTAAAGAGGTCATCATTGTGAATATAATGGGATGGAATTCCAGTGAGTTTAATTAAATTGAAAATTGGATGGTTTCTATAACAGGCAAACCAATCCGCAAGACCAGTCTCACGCCTGGGGGCCAGTCGAAAATACACCTCATTAAGCTCTGAGACATAAGCATTTAATCATCTTTCCTTGGTTTATATTTATCGTTTCCCTTTAGAACAGTCCTGCAATCAGTTAACCCATGTAACTGGGTTAATTCAAGAATACTTATCATGGTGTGTTGTGTATCTAATCCAAATGTGACATTTTAATTAAACTTGAAAAGTGCTTTTCTTAAAGTCAACCTATTCAAAAAACTTGTGCAAAACTGCTAAAATGTAGTTTTCTGTAAATTTTCTGTAAATGTTTTTTTTGGCAAACTCTTCCACTTAAAGATAACCTGGTCAGTTTACATATGCAGCCTGATCTTTTCTCAGCATATTGTATTACAATTGCAAGTAAGAAGTCCTTAAGTTATTTATTTAAGATTTAGATGGTTTCAACCAAATGCAATTGTGTTTAAGGAAATGCTGCATGTCATTGCAATTGCAAAAAGAACATGTAACATCTAGAATTTCTAAATCTTTCTTTCAAATCTCACTGGGTGACACGGTAGCACAGTGGGTAGCACTGCTGCTTCATAGCTCCAGGGTCCCAAGTACGAATCCAGGCTTGGGTCATTGTCTGTGTGGAGTCTGCACGTTTTCCCTGTGTCTGCGTGGATTTCCTCTAGGTGCTCCGGTTTCCTCCCACAAGTCCCGAAAGACGTGCTGTTAGGTGAATTGGACATTCTGAATTTTCCCTCTCTGTACCCAAACAGGCGCCGGTATGTGGCGACTAGGGGCTTTTAACAGTAACCTCATTGCAGTGTTAATGCAAGCCTACTTGTGACAATAAAGGTTATTACAAAAATATAAGGTGAATTTGTCAAATAAAGCCATGTACCATTCACTTATCATTGGAATCACAATTTATAGAATGTGCATCTTCAAGTCACTCATCAATTCAGTATACATAGTCTTTTAATGTAATGGCATCCAATTGCAACAGAATGGTAATTACAGATTATAGATACAAAATCCTCATACATGAAAATAGTTATGTGCAAAGTAATGAACTTGGATAGTTCAGTGTCAAGAAACAACATGCCTTCAGATTAGTACTCAGAACTACTGAGAACATTATTGCAGGGCAGACAATTCAAAGAAAGCTATTACCAAATGTCAGCAGCAATATCAAATTCAGCCCATTCCTATTATAATGGGCCAAGGTTTAGAGAGCACCAAAGTATATCATGGAGTTCACCTGACTCACAACTTTGAATAGATTTTGGTTATGGGGAGCACAACGGGCCCACTTTACAGATGTGATGCACCAGAGAGCTAAAAGTATTTTTTAACAACAACAATGTTTATTCTATGAATCCAGTTAACATTTTATAAACACACAGTAAACATCATATCAACTACGAACACTTATAATCCCCCCAAAAGATACAGTACTCTATAGATAACCCTTAGTAACTTTCCTAGCACCATCCATAAGCCAAAACACTTTTTAACAAAGACAGTAGGTTTGAATTCTCTACAATCAGGTATTACTTTGAAATCATCAAGTGATCTGAAGGAATTCTTTAGAGAGAGAGAAATACACCTTCTTGTTTGAATGCAGCTCTCCAACTGCAAGCGGAACTAAAACACAGAGTCAAAAAGAGCTTCCAGCTCAAAACGAAAGTAAAAAGCAGAATCACATTCCAGCTCCACCCACACAATGACATCACTGCAATCATTTGATAAAACACACTTTTCTGAAAGGGACTCTCACATGACACTATTTATTATAATAATAATCTTTATGTCACAAGTAGGCATCAGGTTCAATGCGCAGATCAATACCCGCTACCATTGATTGAAGATTTGTTTGTCGGCCTAGCAGTAGGACAGATGTTCAGCAAGATTGACCTCTTGCAGGCTTACCTGCAAATGAATGTTGTGGCTGTATACCAGCAGCTGCTCAGCATTTTAGCACATAAAGGCCTTTTCTGTTATAAGACATAACCTTTTGGAATATACTAATTATTGGCACCAGTGAAAAAGAGCATTTACATAACTTAGAAGCCACATTAAAACGCTTTCAGATGGTCTTCGTGTAAGGAAAGATAAGGGTGATTTCTTTCAACTATCATTGCAATATCTAGGCCATGTAATCGATAGTGGGGGTTTTCACAAAGCACTTAAGATGGAAGCTATAATGAAGGACCAATGAATGTGACACAGTTAAGGTCATTCCTAGGATTAATGAACTACTATTGGAAATTCGTCCCGAATCATCTAGCAACCCTACTCAAACCTTTACAGACCTTATTGTGTGTGAAGTAAGCTTGGCAATGGACACCTGAATGCGAGAATGTATACCAGTCAGCTAAACAAACACTGAAGAAATCAGAAACGTTGTTACATTTCAACCCAAGGTTACCAATGCAACTTGCCTGTGATGCTTAGCTATACGGAGTTGGAGTGGCGGTGTCACACATACTACCTTCACAGGAAGAAAGACCAATAGCTGTTGTGCCACATACCTTAACAAGTGCTGAATCAAACTCAGTTGGAGAAGGAAGCACTGGGTTTTACTTTTGGTGTGAGAAAATTTCACCAGTACCTCTATGGTCGTCACTTCACGTTGACAGATCACACGCCCTTAACAGCTATTTTTGGTCCACATAAAAGTACTTCTTCGTTGACAGCAAATAAACTCCAGCGTTGGTCTTTGATTCTATCCCCACATTCATACGGGATCAAATACCGACAGTCAGAGCATTGTCATGTTTGCTTTTGCCTGTTGGTGAGATAGCACCTAGTCACGCAAATATTTTCTATTGTGCGCAAATAGAACACACTCCAGTGACTGCAGTTCAAATTCAAGGACCAGAAATTATGGCGAAGGTACTGGATATAGGGTTAAAAGGGAGGCTAATGGGAAAGCATCCTGAATTGAAGCTGTGTATTTCTAGGAAACTAGAGTTGGCAGACAGTACAAGGTGGATGCCTGTTGTGGCGGATGAGAGTAATAATTCCTCCAAATTTGCGACAAATGATACAGTAGTAGAACAATTACACGAAAGACACCCAGGTATAGTTTGAATGAAGGAACTAGCACGAGCTACTTTTGGTGGCTGGGAATCAATGCCCAGATAGAGGACAAAGCTGGACTGTGCCAGTCATGTGCACCAGTAAGGAACGCACTGCTGTTGTCCCCATTGCATCCATGGGAGTGCCCGAAATTGTCTTGGCAACATCGACATGGGCTTCCTCCTGGCGCTCCAGTTTCCTCCCACAAGTGCTGAAAGACATGCTTGTTAGGTAATTTGGACATTCTGAATTCTCCTTCTGTGTACCCGAACAGGCGCCGGGATGTGGCGACTAGGGGCTTTTCACAGTAACTTCATTGCAGTGTTAATGTAAGCCTACTTGTGACAATAAAGATTATTTTAGATTATTCGATTCTACATATTGACTTTGCAGGTCCAAACGAAGGGCACATGTGCATGGTCGTATTGATGCACATTCCAAGACGTCTGAGGTCGTCCTGATGAAATCAACCACTGTAGAACAAATCACTGAGAAACTTTCTTTTTAAAGTGTTTTTATTGGGTTTTCACATCTTATATTTCACAATTCATAAGTTACATATTACAAATCCGCGCCAAAAAGGAGAAATAATAAATACAAACATCAACACATATATTTATAGGCAATTATCTTCCCTCCCACTGTGGCCGTGAACCCCCTTTAACTGGGATACGCCTATTATAATCCCCCGTATGGCCAGAGCAGTTATTTACTGAAGTCTATTTACAGTTTAGTTTGGGCTTCAACTTGCCTTCGGACCAGTCCCCTGCGGCTTTGTCCCTTGTCCCTCTCGCTATCTTTGCAGGCCTTCACCCCCCCCCCCCCCCCCCTCCCCCTATTCCTTTTCCTCTTTGTCCCGCGGTTCGTTTGTGTCCCCCCTTACTCTCCTGGTCATTGGCTATGAACAGATCTTGGAACAAGTTGGTAACTGGTTTCAATGTCCTATGGAAGCCCTCTTCCAACCCCCGAATGGTAAATGCTATTTTCTTCAACCTCATAAAAGGCCGTCCAGTACCCGACAAGACTGGGGCAAGCGGAGAACATGTGGTTGTGGTTGGCTTCGCCTCCCTGGCATCGTTCACATTTTTCCTCCACCTCAGGAAAGAACCCACTCATTCAGGTTCTGGTTAGGTGCGCTCCGTGCGCCGCCTTCAGCTGTGCTGGGCTCAGCCCTGCGCATGCAGAGGTGAAGTTTGCCTTGCGTGGAGCTTCGACCCAGACTCCTCCCCTATCTATATGCTGAGTTCCTCCTCCCATTTTTTCCTTGTCTCGTCCAAGGGTAGCGTACCTCCTCCAGCATTCCCCTGTACAGGTCCGCAAAGTTTTCCTTCCTTGGGTCGGCCGCACCCAGCAATCCTTCTACTAACGAGTGGTATCTAGGAGTACGCCGTTGTTTCCTTACGGAAGAAGTTTTGGACCTGAATGTATCTCAGGTCATTTCCTTGGTAATTGGAAACTCTCTGTGAGTTCCCTCAGGATCACTGCTCTATCGTCCTTGTACATGTCCCTAACCATTAGTGTCCATTATTGCCGGAGTAAACCTGTGGTTGTTGCAGATGGGGGCCATGGTGGACATTTTGGTCAGTCAGAAGTGTTACCTCCATCCGAAGTAGCGTGACTACTACCACAGGGCTGCTGAAGTTTTTCGCTGGGGGGTGAAGAATAGCTGTGGCTAGGGCTTGGGGGTGGTGTCCCTCTGCAGGAACTCTTCTCCATCTTCACCCACTCTGCTCCAGGGTCCTTCACCCTTCCCCATACTCTTTCTGTCATGGTCGTTCAATGGTAGAACTTCAGGTACTGGAGGACCAGGTCTCCCACGTTTCTTTTATTATGTAGGACCTTCTTTCGGATCCTCGGGTTCTTTCCTTTCTCTCACCCCCACCCCTCCACCCCCACCACCACAAATGCCTTGATTAGTTTGTCAACTGTGTTGAAAAAGGCCTTGGGGATGCAGATCGTGAGGGATCTAAACAGGAAGAGGAACCTGGGCACCACAATCATTTTGATTATCTGTATTCTCCCTGCGAGGGAGTGGGAATGGGCCCACCTCTGCAGGTCCCTTTTGACTTCCTCCACCAGACTCGACACATTCCATTTGTGGATCCGTGTTATTTGGATTCCCAGATAGCGGAATTTGATCTGGGCTTGCTTGAACGGCAGTTCCCCCCCCAGCTCTGGCCCGCCGCTCCGCGGGTCTCCAGTGAGGCGATCTGGTTGCTGTGCTTGGTCACAGCCTTCCCCAGCTCTCTGATCGTTGTGTCCTGTGTCTCTGGATGCCGCTCCGTCTCTTCCAGCACTGCATGAAGTGGGACCAGCGCCTCCGCTACCACCACATCCACCGACGCCATTATTTCTGGTTTGATCGCATCTTTGAGCACTGTGAGCTCCTGTGTTAGGCGGTCCCTCCATTGTGGGGTAGCCCGGCCTATGATGATGGCTCATCCAGTTCAGGTGTGGCCGGATCCTCATCGCCATGTGCTGGCCACCATTCAATCATCGTCTCCAGACTTTTACTGATTACGCCGACTTTTCAGCTCCTCAGGTTGTTGGCTGGCATTCCTCGTACATTGTGGTGGTGTTGGAGGACCACCCCCCCCCCCCCCCCCACCACCACTCCCACCCAGTCTAGCGGTCTATTTTTGGACTACGAGTTCAAGTTCCCAGCTCAGCACATCCCCATTACCAGAAGTCAACCATTGGAAAATCTGACGTGATTTTCGCCAGATTCGCGGCGCAGGAGTTTATGGATTACTTAAAGCTGGATGGCATTCAACTTTTAATTTTAAATGTATACATTTAAAATGAGCACCTTACCCTCCCTCCATGAACGGTTTAGCCGAGTCTTTCAAGCATGTATGAAAGGACCAACATCGCCCTTGGTTTCTTGGTGACGTATTGCAACCCCACACATGCAACTTCACAGTGTCCCAGCTTTATTACTAGCGAAGAGGAATCTGAGAACCACTTTTGATCTACTCATACCGCACAAGATGTCTGAGATAGAGGTAGTAGAGGGCAATCAGCAGTCACAGATTGTGAGAAGGTAATTAGAGAAAAAGCTTGTTTGCACAAGGAGAGCAAGTGTTGCCACGCAGCTATACCACTAATGAGAAGTGGGTTCCTGCAATTGTATTGGGTCAAACCAGTCGAATCTCTTATACTGTACAAACGGGAAAGGAGTGTGGAGATGACATGCAAATCAGCTGTTATCTACACCCATCAATGTGCCGTGCCATTTATGATAGAACCACCTCAAGTGGAAACATCATCAATACAGCCAGATCATGTGACTGTGACTTCTGGTCAATCCCCTAAGGCAGAGATTGCTGAAGAATCCCCTGCTGCCACTAGTCTCCCTTCTGCAAACGAGACGCCCCCCCCCCCCTTCCAGGTAGAGCCATCCACAAACATACCTAAGAATACACCCAAGGTCAAGAACGTAGTGCGCAGGCAACCACTGCAGAATGGACACCCACCAGATCGTCTTTCCTATTGACTATATTACCACTCAGGAATAATGGAATGCCTGCCCTTGTGTAAATTACTAAGTAAAAGTACTCTACCCATTTGTTGTATTAGACCTTCGAAGTAAAGGGGCGGGGGAGGAAGAAATATTATATATGTGTGTTGATATTGTTGTGCTTTGCGTAGTCCCTTTAAGAGTTGAGTCACAAGATGGTCCATTTAGTAAACATCTACTGATTATTGCATTGAACTCATGTGCTTCAGCAATTCCCTTCTTTTATCCTGCAAGTACAAAACACAACAGGAGGCATTCCTGGAGCTTATCTATTATTCGGAGCAGGGCAATGGGGTGGCAAGGACGCAGAAGGTACACTGAGTGGGGAACTTAGAAGACTATCTCAAGAGTGGCTCAGTAGCACTTCAGCAGAGGTGGTTGAGTGCTAAAGGACATAGTTGCTAGACCGGGTCTGCGGCAGATGGTGAGAGTACCAACATACTTGGCCTCATCCTCACTAACCTGCCTGTCACAGATGCATCAGTCCATGACAGCATGGGTAGGAGTAACCTCCACACAGTCCTTCTGGTGACAAAGTGACGTTTCGCATCAAAGACACCTCCATTGTGCTGTGTGGCACTATCACCGTGCTAAATGGGATAGACTTCAAACAAATCCAGCAGCTCAAGATTGATCTTCCACGAGACAGCCATCATCAGCAGCATTGTACTTAACCATAATCTGTAACCTCCTGGCCCGGTATATCCCCCACTCCACCATTACCAACAAGCCAGGGGATCAACCCTGGTTCAATGAAGAGTGCAAGACAGCATGCCAGGAAAAACACCAGGTGTAACTAAAAATGAGGTGTCAACCTGGTGAAAGTACAACACAGGACTACTTGTGTGCCGAGCAGCATAAGCAGCAAGTAATAGACAGAGCCAAGTGATCCCACAAGGAATGCATCAGATCTAAGTTGTCACATCCAGCTGTGAATGGTGGTGGACAATTAAACAACTCACTGGAGGCAGAGGCTCCACAAATATCTCCATCCCTAATGATGGAGGAGCCCAGCACATCTATGTAAAAGACAAGGCTGAGGCATTTGTAACAATCTTCAGTCAGAAGTACCAAGTCTTTGGTCAATTCAATTCACTCCACGTGATCCCAAGAAACAGCTGAAGGCACTGGACACTGCAAAAGCTATGGGCCCTGACAATATTCTGGCAATTGTACTGAAGACTTGTGCTCCAGAACTAGCCAAACCTGTAACCAAGCTACATCTACCCAGCAATGTGGAAATTGGCCAAATAGGTCATGTGTACAAATAGCAGGACAATTTCAATCCGACTAATTAATGTTCCATCAGTCAACTCCCGATCATCAGTAAAATTATGAAAGGAGTCATCAACAGTGCTATCAAGCGGCACTTGCTTTGCAATAACCTGCTCAATGATGCTCAGTTTGGATCAACCAGCACCTGACCTCATTACAGCCTTGGTTCAAACATGGACAAAAGAGCCGAATTCGAGGTGAGAATACCTGCCCTGGGCATCAAGGCTGCATTTGAAGGAGGGTGGTATCGAAGAGTCTGAACAAAAATGGAGTCAATAGGAATCAGCTGGGGGAACCTCTCTGCTGGTTGGAGCCATTCCTGGCACAAAGGAAGTAAGGTTGGGGTGGTGGTTGGAGGTCAGTCATCTCAGGGCATCACTGCAGGAGTTCCTCAGGTTGTATCCTCGGCCCATCATCTTCAGTTGCTTCAATGATCTTCCCTCATAAGGTCAGAAGTGGGGATATTTGCTGATTTTTGCACAATGTTCAGCACCATTCATGACTCCTCAGAAACTGAAGTAGTCAATGTCTAAATGTAGCAATACCTGGACAACTACCAGGTTTGGGATGATAAATGGACAGTAACATTTCACATTACACAAAATGACCATTTCCAATGAGAGAATGTAACCATCACCCCTTGACATTCAATGGCATTACCATCGCTGAATCCCTCACTACCAATATCCTGGGGGTAATCATTAGCCAGAAACTGAACTGGACTAGCCATATGAATACTACAGCCCGGTCAGCGGCTAGGAATCCTCCTGAATTCCAAGGCCTGACCATCTGCATAGCACAAATATGATGAAATACCACTTTTCTGGATGCGTGCAACAATACTCAAGAACTCAACACCATCCAGGACAAGGCAGACCACTTGATTGGCACCCTTTCCACTGTTAGGATATTATCTGTCTGTCCTGTGTTTCCTTTTAATGCCCTTCCTGCTGCCTGTTCTGATCTACATTCTTCTGATAGCTGCCACAAATTTCCTGCACCCTTTGGGATTTTGGTTTAAATTGTAGTCTTTGGACACTGGAAAACCCCCTGTTTTGATGGGCTAGTCTAAAAACATCCCCTTTAGGTTCTGCCACATTTGACAGACTTGGCAAGCAGCCTATCAGTTTATATGGGATTTTCAGCCAGCTCCGTTCATTGCCTGTGGTTGGTGAAGCCAGTCAGAAATTTTCAGGAAAGAAGGCGGGTCTTCTGGAGAGACCTTAAGAATTGGGGTTTAAAGTGGGAGCATTTGTGATTAAGCCACCAGAGTCTTGTACAGGAATCAGGCCAGTACAAAATGCTAAATTCCAGGATCAGATCTGCATTGCTCTCACAGGGAGGTGAAAGCTCCATCTGGTGCTAGAAAGGCAGAAATGCACTGATCTGAGCATCCTGTGTATAGCACGACCTGGTGGCTAGTGACAGGATCTGTACTGATCTGACTACCCCAGACCTAGCTCCATCTAGTAGCTGAAGAGCGTAATCACACCGACCTGGATTTCTTAGGCGAAACACCATCTGGTAGTTGAAGGATAGAATTGCGCCAACCTCAAGTCCCGAAAGATGTGCTTGTTAGGTGGATTGGACATTCTGAATTCTCCCTCTGTGTACTCGGACAGACGCCGGAATGTGGTGACTCGGGGCTTTTCACAGTAACGTCATTGCAGTGTTGGGAGGGGGCCTTTTGGCCCTTTGAGCCTGCTCCGCCATTCATCACGATCATGGCTGATCACCCAACTCAATAGCCTAATCCTGCTTTCTCCCCATAGCCTTTGATCCCATTCTCCCCAAGTGCTATATCCAGCCGCCTCTTGAATATATTCAAAGTTTTAGCATCAACTACTTCCTGTGGTAATGAACTCCACAGGCTCACCACTCTTTGGGTGAAGAAATGTCTCCTTATCTCTGTCCGGAATGGTTTACCCTAAATCCTCAGACTGTGACCCCTGGTTCTAGACACACCCATCATTGATAACATTTTCCCTGCATCTACCCTGTTTAGTCCTGATAGAATTTTATAAGTCTCTATGAGATTCCCCCCCTCATTCTTCTGAACTCCAGCAAGAACAATCCCAATCTAGTCAATCTCTCCTCATATGACAGTCCTGCCATCCCTAGAATCAGTCTGGTAAACCTTCTCTGCACTCCCTTGAGAGCACGAACATCCTTCCTCAGAGGAGACCAAAACTGCACATAATACTCTAAGTGTGGCCTCACCAAGGCCCTGTATAATTGCAGTAACACATTCCTGCTTCTGTACTCGAAACCTCTCGCAATGAAGGCCAACATTCCATGAGCCTTCTTTACCACCTGCTGCACCTGCATGCTGACCTTCAGCGAATGGTGCACAATGACACCCAGGTCCCACTGAACACTCCCCTCTCCCAATTTACAACCATTCAGATAGTAATCTCCCTCCCTGTTTTTGCTTCCAAAGTGAATAACCTCACTTATCCAAATTATACTGCATCTGCCATTGATTTGCCCACTCGCCCAACCTGTCCAGATCTTGCTGTAGGATCCCTGCAACCTCGTCACAATTCACCCTTCCACCTAATTTGGTATCATCTGCAAACTTTGAAATGTTACATTTTGTTCCCTCATCCGAATCATTAATATATAGTGAATAGTTGGGAGTCCCAATAGTGTGGTACCCCACTAGTTACTGCCTGCCAATTTGAAAAGGACCCATTAATCCCTACTCTTTGTTTTCTCTTGCCAACAGTTTTCTATCCACCTCAATACATTTCCCCCAATCCCCTGCGCTTTATTTTGCACAATAATCTATTATGCAGGACTTTGTCAAACGCTTTCTGAAAGTCCAAATATACATCAACCGGCTCCCCCTTATCAACTGTACTAGTTACCTCTTCAAAGAATTCCAACAGATTTGTCAAGCATGATTTTTCCTTCATAAATCCATGCTGACTCTGACTGATCCTGCCACTGCTTTCTAAATGTTCCATTATAAAGTCCTTGATAGGGCAGCACGGTGACCTAGTGGTTAGCACAACCGCCTCACGGCGCTGAGGTCCCAGGTTCAATCCCAGCTCTGGGTCACTGTCCGTGTGGAGTTTGCACATTCTCCCCGTGTCTGCTTGGGTTTCGCCCCCACAACCCAAAGATGTGCAGAGTAGGTGGATTGGCCATGCTAAATTGCCCCTTAATAGAAAAAATAATTGGGTAATCTAAATTTATAAAAAAGAAAAAAAAGAAGTCCTTGATAATGGATTCAAGCATTTTCCCCACTACCTATGTTAGGCTTACTGGTCGATAATTCCCTGCTTTCTCTCCCCCTCCCTTTTTGAATATCCAAGTGATGTGAGCTACCCTCCAATCTGGAGGGACAGTTCTAGAGTCTATAGAATCCCGGACGATGACCACCAATGCAGCCACTATTTCCAGAGCCACCTCCTTAAGCACTCTGGGATGCAGATTCTTAGGCCCTGGAGATTTATCCGTCATCAATCCCATCAATTTTCCCAGCACCATTTCTCTACTAATTTTGATTCCCTCAGTTCTTCCCTCTCACTAAACCTTTCATTCTCCAATATTTCTGGGATCTGATTGGTGTCCTCATTTGTGAAGACAGAACCAAAGTATGTATTCAAAAGCTCAGCCATTTCTTTGTCCCTTATTATGAATTCTTCTGTGTCTTGTCTGTAGGGGGCCTACATTTCTCTTTACCACTCTCTTTCTCTTCACATATCTATAGAAACTCTTAGTGTCAGTCTTTATGTTCCCTGCAAGCTTCCTTTTGTGCTGTACTTTCCCCATCTTAATCAATCCCTACGTCCTTCTTTGCTGAATTCTAAACTGTTCCCAATCCTCAGACCTATTATTTCTCTTGGCTAATCTGTATGCTTCTTCCTTGTATCGGATACTATTTCTAATTTCCTTTTTAAGCCATGGCTTGTCCGTCTTACCCCCTTTGCTTTTGTGCCGGACAGGAATGAACGGTTGCTGTAGTTCTCCCATGCGTTCCTTGAATGTTTGTCATTGTCTATCCAGTCATCCCTTTAAGTAATCCTCCTTGTAAGCCTACTTGTGACACTAATAAAGGTTGTTATTGTTGGGACTTGTCATAACACCACATTCCCTTCTCCACCACTGACCACACAGTAGCAGCGTGCATTACACTGCAGGAACTCACTAAGGCTCCTTAGGTAGCGCGTTCCATATCCACACCCATTTAGAAAGACCAGAGAAGCAGACACTGGAACTCCCAGCTGAGACCATTGTGGGTGTTTCGACACCATATGGTGGACTGCAGCAGTTGAAAAAGGCAGCTCACCACCACCTTCTGAAGAGAAATTAGGGATCGGCAACAGCCACATCTCAGAAATGATTTTAAAAATTTAGTTGCCGGCAGGGCACTTTCCACTTCCTCTTCTGGGTAAGAGCTTGCAAACATCTCTGTTGAGTTTATTAGCAGCTGTTGAAGTACTAAAGTGCCCTTAGTGTCCAAAATTGACCTTAGTATTGGGTGGGGTTACTGGGTTATGGGTATAGGGTACAGGTGTTGGGATTGGGTAGGGTGCTCTTTCCAAGAGCCGGTGCAGACTCGATGGGCCGAATGGCCTCCTTCTGCACTGTAAATTCTATGTAAAGACAACAGTGACACTGTTCTCTCTGAAATTCTTTTGATTAGATCTCATTTTAATCTTCTCTGCTCCAGTTGAAATTTTTCTGTTATCTCAAGTCTCTTCTCATAACTTTACTGTTTGAAACAGTACCCAAGACCGAAGTGAACAACATGGAAATATTGACCACAGCAGTTAGATTCAAAGTGAAATGAGAAAAAGATCAAGTTTAGTACATTCAGAGGGGATCGGGCCAAATAGAAAACTGAGAAAACTGGACTGTCATGGTAAAATAATTCCATTTTGACATTGCTTACATCAGGCTAAAGCAACAGGGAATCTTCCATAATTAAATGAATAGATTACAAAAGAGATATATTCTTATAAAGTAGAAAGGGAGTGCATAGAAGGATGGAACTCTGATCAGGTTAAAACCATACAAACTGAAATGAAAAATATTGATAAAATACAGGCCAACAATACTAAAATAGAATGATCAATATAGAAGGCCAGCGGGGAGGTGAGCAGGGAAATTAGAAAGGGTAAAAGAAAACTTGAAAAAAAAACTAGCTAGTATAAACAGGAGACATCTGAAATTAATAAAAATAGCATAACAGGGAAAAAAAAATCACTCGACCTGAAAGAAACTAGTTGTGGTATGAAAATATAGCAGCAATTTGAAATATCTTCACATTTTACAAATGTTGGGGGAATAAATGTATCAGAGCAGGATGTGGTAGAATTGTTAAAGCTAACTATAGAAAAGGAATTGGTTCAGAGAATTAGCAGAACTTGAAAGCCCGGATCAAGTTGGTATGCATTAGATTATCAGAGGTTAGCAGAGGGTCTGACCACAGTTACTCAAACTGCTCTAGATATAACAATTGCGCCAGGCGAGAGAAAAATAATTAACTTGTTGTGATGAAAGATGCACACCGAAAATGATAATTTCTCAGTTGTCTACATAGGAATAGGGGGAGGCTATTCCATAGCTGATCTGCAACTCTGCTCTCCCTAGAAGTGTTGGTCCTGTAATGCTCAACAATCAAAAAAACACCAATTTCAGTTTTAAAATTTTCAATTTAGCCAACTCTCTTTGGAAGAGGAGTGTTCCAGATCCCCACCAACCCATGTGAAGTATAGCCCTGACCACCCTGATAAGCCCGTAACAGCCTCCCCGAACAGGTGCCGGAATGTGGCGACTAGGGGCTTTTCACAGTAACTTCATTTGAAACCTAGTCGTGACAATAAGCGATTTTCATTTCATTTCATATGCTTGATTCAATTTTTAAGGCTGTGCCTCTTTTTTCTGGACTGTCCCCACCTGAGCAAGTAGTTCTATCTATGCCATTAGATCCTTCATCACCGTAAACATCACAATTACATTGTGCCTGATCTGCCGAATGTTCCAAGCATTTTCTATTAAATATTAAATGATCTTGGCCAACAGAGATCAACTAGGTTGATGTGTAGTAGTATACTTGCATAGGGCTGGGTGAAGACTGGTAGAGACCCTCAAAATCACTGGGTAGAATGGGGCGGCACAGTGGTTAGCACTGCTGCCTCACAGCACCAGGGATCCGGGTTCAATTCTGGCCTTGGGTCACTGTCTGTGTGGAGTTAGTACGTGCTCCCAGTGTCTGCGTGGGTTTCCTCCTACAGCCCAAGGATGTGCAAATAAGTGAATTGGCCATGATAAATTGCCTCGGTGTCTAGCGATGTGCAGGTTAGGTTATAAGGTTACAAGGATCGGGGGGAGTGGGGAAGAGTCGGTGCAGACTCGATGGGCCGAATGGCCTCCTCCACAGTTGTGATTCTATGAGAATCTCACCAATGTTGTTTTTGAAAGTAGACATTTCTGGGTCTCAACCCTAATAATGCCTGTGGACCGCATGTCTGATCTTCCCAGAGAGGCCAATTAACAGGCCGTCTTCACGTTCACCCTCCAATTAAGGATACAGGAAGGCTGTGCAGGTGGAAACTGGCGTGCCCACAGCTGTGGGAGGCCAGCAACCCCACTGGGAGACATGGCGGCTCCCAATATTGGGAAGGAGAACGGAAGAACACAATGTCTAGGGGCTGGTTTAGCTCACTGGGCTAAATCTCTGGCTTTTAAAGCAGACCAGCTGCACGGTTCGATTCCCGTACCAGCCTCCCCAGACAGGCACCGGAATGTGGCGACTAGGGGCTTTTCACAGTAGCTTCATTGAAGCCTACTCGTGACAATAAGCGATTTTCATTTCATTTAAGACTGAATTAAAAAAAATAAAGTTTGGCAACAGCATAACTGCCAGGCCATCATTGGGGAGCCCCACCCCCTGTAGGATGGCCTGCAGCTATGGCCTGCTGATCCCTGTTGCTCCAGGAGATTTAAAATAGCCCCTGGTAGGCAGCACGGTGGCACAGTGATTAGCATTGCTGCCTCACGGCGCCAAGGCCCCACGCTCGATCCCGGCCCTGGGTCACTGTCCCAGTGTTTGCGTAGGTTTTGCCCCCACACCCCAAAGATGTGCAGGGTAGGTGGATTGGCCATGCTAAATTGCCTCTTAATTGGAAAAAATTAATTGGGTACTCTAAATTATTTTTTAAAAAATAGCCCCTGGTATGTTGTCAGGAGACCATCTCTAGGATCCTGCCGGGCTTGTCTTTGGGTTGGGGTGGTTGGGGGGGGTCACCACTTTGTCGCCATGTGAGCACTTCATTGATCCTAATTAGCTTCTCGCCAATGATGTGGGTGCCAATTTAACTCTACACACAGAGGAAGGAATGTTGTCAGGTAGCTGACCAAACATGCAACCTTCAGAAATTTCTCATCCTCCCAGTTCCAAAATCACCCCGTGTGGCTGTTTCGATTCCACCAAGATTTAAAGAATCTGTGAAGTATTAGAGGGGAATTAGAGGGGAGTGGAGAAATGTTTTCACTGAGGGTGATGGACACCTGAAACTCAAGAAACCCCCATTGCCTTTAAAAATACTTTAATATGCACTTAAGGTGCCGTAACCTACATGGCTGTGGACTAAAAGCTTGAAATGGGATTAAACTGATAGCTCTTTTTCAGTGGGCACAGAACAATGGGCCAAATGGCCTCCACCTGTGTTGTAAATTCCCTACGTTTCAATGTAAAGTTAGAGGAGGGTTGGGAATTGTGGAACTCAACTAAGTAACATATAAGAGACCCTCATGAAAATTACAGGCTAAAGCATTGCAAAAAAATGCATGTGGATGATCCCACTTATCCCCCTTTCAAGGTTCTCAGTATCACAGATACCAGTTTCCAACCAGTTCAGTTTACTGCACGCAATAACCAGCACCTCAATGAGCTGGACAACAAAATGCCATGGCCCCTATCGTAGTCCTCACTGCAACGCTGAAGAACTTGCACAAGTAACCATCTACTGGAATGTGGAGGTTGGCTTAAGCATGTCCACGCAACAAGAAAAACCTGAAAAAATATAACTGTTCCGATTTGTGGGCCAACCTGTAAAGGAAGAGTGAATTGGACTGTGTGCCGATGAAATAGTGATGATTTTTATTTACAGTGCCAATGTTTTTTCTTAATATTATAGCAATATTAGCCTCCAGTTGTTTAAGTCGAGAACAAGAATCAATTCTAATGTGGTGAAAACTGAACTTTTAAAATGAGTCTGACCTTCCAGTAATGGACAGTTTCTGTAGGAAATAATCACCTGCTTAATGAGGGAATTTAATTAAAGACATGCAACTGCAAGCGGATTCTTAACTTTCAGGAACACAGGGACAGAACTTGCCCTGCAAAAGGAATACTGCGGGGTAATTACCATCTTTTTAAATCACGGCTTAATCAGACTGGGGAATTTGTTGAAAGATACAGAATCAAAGACATACTTTTGATTGAAGGTTTTACTTGCGGAAAATATTTCCAGAAATCAAGGATCAACAGTAAAGTTACCCCAGCCCATATTTTAAAAAAAAGCAATTCCTTTTGTGTGGCGTTCTAGTATAGGCACAAACTAAGAGCCGCAAATAAACTTTGAACCTTTATATCAATACAACGTGCAAAATATGCAGACTGCTCTAAATAAATAATGCTTTTGAATTATTTTATCTGCTCTTTAAAAGTGTAACAAATCATCAACACAACACACAACCAGACAGGGCAGTCAATGTACACAATGTATTACATTTACAAAAGTTAACGAATACTTTATTTACTTGCAGTTAAAACATGACAAAACATTCAAGTGGCAGATAATCATAATGCAAGCCCTTGCAAGGCAATCCAAAAACTTATTGAACTGATGCAAGGTTATACAAAAAAATTGCACCACTCTATGGAAATTAAGGCTTTTTAAGTTTACATTTGGCCACCTTAAAGCACTTGCAGCATTAAGTTGGTCATTTCAAATACTGTGGCTCAATTCCATACACAATCTTCTATCCAAAAGTTAATGCATACAAAGCGTGAAGGCATTGTTAAATAAATGAGCAGAACCTAGGCCATGTGACCAATTACACGCAAATAAAAATTATTTCTCACATTCACCATCAATACCCACGGTACTCTTCCACCAGGAAACATTTCAACAAAACATTACACGTGAAACATAACCACTAACAGGCAATGTCTAATTTAATGTATATTTGGTACTGATAATTACAAATATGCACAAGCAAGCAGAATTAGTGAGAATCCACAGCTGCAGGAGCATATCAAGAGTGATCTCCAAGAAAACTTGGAAAGTCTTAAAATAAGTATCTTAAAATATATAATTCCTGTTGTAGACCCGCACTGTACAATCCTTTATAAACATTATCCATGTAAACAAAAAGGAAACATACAATGAAAGACTTGACATTTTTCTGAAAATGTTAACAGCTATTTAAAGGCAACATTGTAGACCAAAGACAAAGTATGGTTGAAACAAAAACATACACTTTCTATACATAGAAATCACCGTTTCCACAGGTTTTACTAAAATAAAAACTCAATTATTTTAACAGCTGTTGCAATTATCAGAGCGCAGTTATACACTAAAACAATGATTTTGCATCGCCATTTTAAAAGCTACAAATATCGAAGCAGATTTAGCTGTGCGAAATCGTCTAATCTACAGAGATCTTTGGACTTCCATCTTTATTAAGTTAAAATAGTGGTGCTTTCAGGAAATTACATAACACAATTGCCAAAAAAAGGGAATTACCAATAGTTATTTACCAGTCGAATGCAACATTGGCGAAAGGAGTACTTGCTCCAATGTGATCAGCAGTAACACTGGATGTAGGTCCTAGTTTGAACAGTTGCCTACTATTAGAATGTTTAGAAGTAAAAAATAGCTTTCTGTTCCTGAAATGCTGAAAACATCATAGTAACTTTATGTGCAAAATGACTTGGGAGCTTTCACCCACTTTTTGAAGGGTACCACCACAGGAAAGTCCATTTTTCAGATGTCAATAGGTTTAGTAAAGTGGAATGCTGGCACTGTCAAAATGGAAAATAGTTCATCATATCTGAAAATTTGGGGGGGAAAAAAACAAACTTCAGTTAAATTCATGCTATAATCACCTTTAGTCGAGACTGCTCAAAATTTCTTCTTCACAATTTAAAAATCTTCATAAAAAAGGACGCAAGGCCCAAAAGCCCATCCCTTCGAATCCCATCAACCTCCTCAAAATTTACTTAATTTTTTTTTAACTTCAATCTTTCTTTTCTCCAGAAGGCAATCGAGTTGAACCCATTTATGTTGTGCATTCCTGTGATTATTTACATAATTTTAAAAAAACCTTTGTGCAAAACAAAATCCACCTTAAATAATGTGTTTGTAGGATTTATAACAGTATAAAGCAATGTGAAATCTGTGTCTCAGATACTTTTAGGTATAGGTGATTCAGAGTTGCAAAAAACTTAAATGAAGTTTAAGATTTTGGCAAATTAACTCAACAAAGAGATTACAAAGGTACTTGCTGTATTTAATCCTTAGTTTGTGTTTATTTCTATCAGATTTGGCATGGTAGTATCGTGAATATTACAGTTAGTCTTATTACCCTGAATCTTGGGCACATAGAAACATGCACAGAAAACAGAAGCAGGAGGAGACCATTCGACCCTCCAAGCCTGTTCAGCCATTCATTATGACGATGGCTGATTGTCAAGTTCAATACTCTGATCCCGCCTCCGCCCCCCTCCCATATCCCATGATCCCTTTAGCCCCAAGAGCTATATCTATTTCCTTCTTGAAATTACACAATGTTTTCCCCTCAACTACTTTCTGTGGTAGTGAATTCCACAGATTCACCACTCTCTGGGTGAAGAAAGTTTTCGTCACCTCAGTCCTAAAAGGTTTAACCCTTATCCTCAAAATATGACCCCTTTTTCTGGACTCCCCCACCATCAAGAACAGCCTTTCTGAATCTACCCAGTGTGTGGTGATGTGCACATATGCATCTCTGTATATAATAGACCAATGTATATAACTGTATATAATAGTACCAATGTATATAACTGTATATAATAGTACCAATGTATAAAGCTAATCATCAATACATGTGGAACCAGACACACGTGGAGCCAGATATATATCTTCATCAGGTGACTGACGAGACGCAGAGGGTCGGTAGCAGGATGGACATAGGACAGTTGCATCTCACCGTAGCTCGCAGTAACTTAGATACAATTGTCTGTGCATAGGCTTGTTACTTACCGGTCAACATATTTAAGAATAAACACTTGTTATAACTAAGCACACATCTTCTATGCATGTCTTCATGATCAGGGGAGCCATAGAACACAACACTGTTTAAGGTGTTGCAATTGTATAAGGTGTTAGTGCGGCCACACCTGGAGTATTGTGTTCAGTTTTGGTCTCCTTACTTGAGAAAGGACGTACTGGCGCTGGAGGGTGTGCAGAGGAGATTCACTAGGTTAATCCCAGAGCTGAAGGGGTTGGATTATGAGGAGAGGTTGAGTAGACTGGGACTGTACTCGTTGGAATTTAGACGGATGAGGGGGGATCTTATAGAAACATTTAAAATTATGAAGGGAATAGATAGGATAGATGCGGGCAGGTTGTTTCCACTGGCGGGTGACAGCAGAACTAGGGGGCATAGCCTCAAAATAAGGGGAAGTAGATTTAGGACTGAGTTTAGGAGGAACTTCTTCACCCAAAGGGTTGTGAATCTATGGAATTTCTTGCCCAGTGAAGCAGTTGAGGCTCCTTCATTACATGTTTTTAAGGTAAAGATAGATAGTTTTTTGAAGAATAAAGGGATTAAGGGTTATGGTGTTCGGGCCGGAAAGTGGAGCTGAGTCCACAAAAGATCAGCCATGATCTAATTGAATGGCGGAGCAGGCTCGAGGGGCCAGATGGCCTACTCCTGCTCCTAGTTCCTATGTTCTTAATCCTGTTAGTTTTTTTGAGATCCCCTCACACTCTTCTAAACTCCAATCTCCTTATACGACAGTCTCACCATCCCAGGAATCAGCATGGTAAACCTTCGCTGCACTCTCTCTATATCAAAAATATCCTTCCTCAGTTAAGAACACAAAAACTGCACACAATACTCTCACTATGAGGCCAACATAACATTTACCTTCTTTACTGCCTGCTGCACCTGCGCGCTGAGTAACTGTTACACAAGGATACCAAGGTCTCGCTGAATATCCACCTCTCTCAAGTTACACACATTCAAATAATAATCTGCCTTCCTATTTTTGCTACCAAAGTGGATAACCTCATATTTTCACAATAACTTCATGGCAGTGTTAATGTAAGCCTACGTGTGACAATTATAAAGATTACTATTATTTATCCATGTTATACTGCATCTGCCATGCATATGCCCACTCACTCAACCTGTCCAAATCCGCTGAAGCATCTCTGCATCCTCTTCACAGTTCACCCACCCAACTTTGTATCATCTGCAAATTTGCAGATGCTACATTTAGTTCCCTCGTCCAAATCATTAACATACAATGTGAACAGTCTCAGCACAGACCCCGAGACACTGCCCGCCAATCGGAAAAAGACCTGTTTATTCCAACTTTTTGCTTCCTGTCTGCTAACCAGCATTCTATCCATATCAAGACACTACCCGCAATCCCATTCGCTTTAACTGTACAAGTGGTAGAAGTGGAAGCACAAGAGAATTCAACCAAGGCCACTTTCTTCAGTATAATCTAGTGATGGTTGGTCTTCTCCTTGTAACAGCCTGAAAAATCGCTATCCAAGGACAAAAGTATGGCCACTGGTCTCTGTCATCTAAGAAATTGTACCTCAATACAAATCAAGGCCTTAAGAACAGACTAAAAGTGGTGGAAGAGGGAGAACTGGGAAAATTGAAGTGCTGCGAACAGATCTGTAACTTCACAATTTTTCCAACATTTAATGTTTAGGACTGCACAGGATTTATTTTATGCTTGCATGCAAGTTCAAAAAGTCTTTTGAATTGATACCAGTGAAAATTCCCAGCTTTCTTATTCAGTTTAAGCTGTGGCAATGATAAAATATTTTTTTCCATCATCAGGTTTGGTTAAAATTAAATGAACAGCCTTCAGCTAGATTGAATTATTTGTCACAGAAAAAAAAACAGGTCCGCAATTTCCAAAAGAGAATGTTCACGTTTATTAAACAAGAACAACTTTTCAAATATATGTAGCTAATACCATAGTGCAAAGTACTCGCTCTCTTTTCTCTCCCCCTTCCCCAAAACTAACAGGTCGAAAGGTCACATGCAATCAGTTTACCTGGCTTGAAGTTAGAATTGATCTGTATTAAAGCAGCTGGCATTTTGAGGTTTTCGGAGGCCTTCCATAAACTGGAGATTTCCTGTTGATTTGTCGGACCAGATCATAGAAAATCTGTAATTTACAATAATTTTAATAACTCAATGAGATCTATAATTTTCACGCTGTCTCTGAGAGCAGAAGTGTTTTTTTAAGTATACACGTTATAGAAAACAATCCAAACCGTAGCAAAATTTCAGACCACAAACATGTCAATTTCCAGACCATGTTTGGTATATTAATATAGTCACGCTGTTGAATTGGCTACATACCATCTATTGACGTATACTACCCGATGGATAATACTAGTGCCATTCAAGCTCAGATCCTTTTTTTCCCCACCCAGCAGCTGAAGTTACAGGTATTGTTTGATATTTGTTTTTGAATAAAGTCTTTCTCACAAGCTTTATACTCATTTTGAGGAAACAAAGTCAAACGCTTTCATAGTGCAGTATGGTGGCACTGTGGTTAGCACTCCTACCTCAACACCAGGGACTCCGGTTCAATTCCGGCCTTGGGTGACTGCGTGTGTGGAATTTGCACTTTATTCGGGTGCTCCGATTTTCTCCCACAGCCCACAAATGTGCAGATTAGGTGGATTGTCCCTTGGTGCCCAGGTATGTGAAGATTAGGTGGAGTTACGGGGATAGGGTGGGGTGCCCATTCAGACCAACCAACCATCTAACCCTAACCAACCAGAAATTAATTTCACATACTTTCCAAATGTTCTTCACCCTACAGCAGCAAAATCGAATGCTTTGATGCAAGTTTCAATCATTGTCAATTTGTCTGCTTTCTAATCAAATTAAAAGACTGGATAATTTTCCCATTATAAAAGAAATAAATCATTTAGTGCAACAAATGGTATTAGTGATCAGTGTTTACGTGCATTAGTCTTACCTCATTAACGTTAATTTTTGACTTTGCAGAGGATTCTAGAAAGGCACAGTTACACCACTGTCTTGCTAGATTCTGTCCTTGTTCTTTTCCAACCACTCGTTCTTCCTCCAAGTCACACTTATTACCAACCAAAATCATTGGCACCTGCAAAGGGGAAGATAAATTTCTGTTAGAAGCCGTTACATTTGGTCTGAATTGGTGGGAGGGAGGGAAGAGCAGAAGAGAAAAGATTTTGACATTATATTGGAATTATTTTTCAAGATCTAGTCATAATTTTTGATCATCTTCACTAGTTACTGAAAAAGAGTTAAAACCTTCAGTTTAGTTGAAAGGTAGACAGGCTGCTGGCTGTGAAGAGATATCCAAGGGCACAACAGTTAGTTCTCAGGAAGGGCCACCACAGGTGTTCACTGTCAAAGACTGAAATAACAATGTGGGATCTTTTACCATTTGCTCTGGTGTCAAAGTATCTGGAGATAACGGACGGGAGGTGAGAATTTGTCTATTGGAGCAGCTATTAAACAGCAGAGGTACCCGACAGGGGCGGTTGATTGATGTGCACATGCCAGATAACATATAACTGATATAAATAATTGTAAGACAATATATACGTGCCTATAGTTGTGATTGGACATAGATAACCAATAATAAATGTAAACCGTTGATTGGTATATTTTAATTTGTCGTAACCGAACCCAAATGTACAACTGTCTGTGTAATGCTTCAATCAGGGATCTCGGGTGTGTGCCACTGGTTGGAACACAGGAGTCCTTGCTGTAGCTCAAATGTCCCAGACACCACTATCACCATTCCTAAGTATGTCCTGCCTCACTGGCGTGAGGTGGCGTGGCGGCATACAGTCGGGAGGAAGTTGCCCTGGGAGCCCTCAACATTGACTCTGGACCCCATGAAGTCTCATGGCTTCAGGTTAAACATGGGCAAGGAAACCTCCTGCTGATTACCACGTACTGGCTACCATCAGCTGATGAATCAATACTCCGCCATGTTGAACACCATTTGGAGGAAGCTCTGAGAGTGGCAAGAGCACAGTATATGCTCTGGGTGGGGGACTTCATTGTCCATCAGCAAGAGTGGCTCACTAATACCACCACAGACCGAGCTGGCTGGGTCTTAAGAGGACATAGCTGCTAGACTGGGACTGCAGCAGGTGGTGTGGGAACCAAAAGGGAAAAACACACTTGACCTCATCCTCACCAATCTGCCTCTGCAGATGCATTTGTCCATGACTGTATCGGTAGAAGTGACCACCGCACAGTCCTTGTGGAGACAAAGTCCCATCTTCACATTGAGGAAACTCTCCATCATGTTGTGTGGCACTTCCACCGTGCTAAATGGGATAGACATCAAACAGATCTAGCAACTCAAGACTGGACATCCATGAGGCGCTGTGGGCCATCGGCAGCAGCAGAATTGTATTCAGCCACAATATGAAGCTCAATTGTCCGGCATATCCCCCATTACCACAAAGCCAGGGGATCAGCCTTGGTTCAATGAAGAGTGTAGGAGAGCATGCCAGAAGCTACATTAGGCATACTGAAAAATGAGGTGTCAGCCTGGTGAAGATACAACACAGGACTACTTGTGTGCCAAACGGCATAAGCAGCAAGTAATAGGCAAAAGCTTTTAGTTTAAAAAAAAATAAATTTAGAGTACCAAATTCTTTTTTTCCAATTAAAGGGCAATTTGGCGTGGCTAATTCACCTACCCTGCACATCTTTGGGTTGTGGGGGTGAGGCCCAAGCAGACACTGGGAGAATGTGAAAACACCAAATGGACAGTGACCTGGGGCCCGGATTGAACCCAGTTTCACGGCGCCATGAGGCAGCAGTGCTAACCACTGCACCACCATGCCGCCCCAGGGCTGAATGACCTACGTCTGCTCAAACACCTATTTCTTACATAGCACATTCCCCAAATATTCACCTCCAGCAACTGAATCAATTTCAAAGTCAAGCATTAAGGTTTAGATCGTGTTTTTCATTAGTCACGGATGCTAACGGATAAACCTGAATGCACACAGGCCTCATTAAACCTTTCAGAAACTCATAGCACTTCACTTATAATGAAATATTTAGAAGTGCAGTGACTGTGATGCAAACAACTGGCAGTCACCTTGCACACCAATACCCCACAAACAATAAAGAAATGAATAATCAGTTCAAGATATCAGAAATCCTATTTTTTTTAAAAATAGGTCTTCAACATACAATAAAATTAAGAGTACAGGCAAATAAGGGTCAGTATTTTACATTTACACCCAGTCCAAAAGTGCATAGAATAATACAAGATGTCGAGTGTGCATCCCGACATCATCATACCCTTGCACGATATACTAGTTAGCAGGCATGAGGGAGTCAGAAGCACATCTGCCAACAATCAAGAAACCAATTTAAATTAATAACGGCAATTGATTGATATTTTACGTTGCCCGTCTGTCTTTATGGTTGGCAGGCAGGCCGGTTGGCAAGGCAGCCTTTAAGTTGAAGCTGCAACCTCAACCCAAGACAGGACAAAAGGCAGGACTCAAAATTAACAAATGTATCGGGGGTCTGTGCATGTTTGTGCTATATAGACACTCATGGCATAGTTTTTCCACCGATACATATATATTTTTTATAAACAGGTCAGCAGCTCCCTCAGACAGCTCCACAGCAGGAGCAGAACGGAAATACCATCCCACATGCTCCCTTTCCTGGTATCTGCCACCCTCCCATCCTCCCCAGCTGCACTCAGCCTTTCAGTGCGTTTCATGCTGGATGGCTGTTAATTGGCCAGTCAGCATAATATTGTGTTACAACATTATCTCGAGCAGGAACGGATACCCGCACCGATTACGGGTGTGCCCCAAACGAAAGTGTTTAATTTTGGCTCCTAGATAAAGTTTGAGCCATGGTGAATTAGAATATAGCTCAAATTCTTACTTCAAATTCAGTCAAGTGTGCTATCCACACATTAAGTTATTGAATTTGGATCTAGTAAGTTAAACTTGAGACTACAAAATGACCTATTCTATTTATACTGAAAGGCAGACAGTTTTCATTGAAGCAATTCAGACACTTACGTAGAAATTACAATTTGGAGTTTGCTCTTTTAGAGGTAGAATCAAACACTGCCAAATCCATTATATCCTGTATAAAATTAGTTACATACAATAAATATTATGCACCTTCGAGTGTTATGATTACAATATTGTAGTGTTTGGTCCTTTGTACTTCACGAAGAAAATTAACAAACTCTTCGACTTGTTAAAACCAGAATCTTTTATGGAGTCTGTTGTGGTAAGATAGCAATCTGAACAGAACACGTTATCATGGAGTCTGCTAACTACTCCTCTGGAATTTGCACCTAGCACTGACCATTCACATACATATATATCACCCTCTCAATCTTCTTCTGAAGATGGCCGGATGTGTCTCCCTTCATATCTGAGACAGAGGTCACATAACCTTGGTCTAGAGACAGCATGGTGTGCCTGTACTGCCACCTGCTTGTTGGAGGTCACACACCACCCAACTATGATATAGCCCCCTAATCTGCGATAACCATCGGTTTGCCACTGGGAGGATGGATGGGTGATTCTAAACTTGGCGGAGAGCGAGGATTGAGAGGATGGGGGACCTGTTCTTGGAAGGAAGATTCCCGAGTATGAGGGCGCTGGAAAGGTTTGCATTGGCTGGGGGAAATTAATTCCGATATTTACAAGTATGGGACTTTCTGCAGACGCAGGTACCACCCTTCCCACTCCTGCCGCTAAGGGGGATTCAGGATAGGGTAGTATCTAGAGGATGGATAGGAGAGGGGAGCGTCTCGGACATATATAAAGAGCTTATGGGTTCGGAGGAGCTGAAGCGAAAGTGGGAGGAGGAGCGGGGGGGGGGGGGGGAAGAGATAGAGGGGGGCCTCTGGGCGAACACGTTAGGAAGGGTCAATGCTTCCGCAACATGTGCCAGGCTCAGCCTGATTCAATTTAAGGTTGATCACCGGGCTCACATGACAGTGGCCCGGATGAGCAGGTTCTTTGGGGTGGAGGATAGATGTGCGAAGTGTGCGGGGGGCCAGCGAACCATGTCCATATGTTCTGGGCATGTCCAAAATTGAGGGGATTTTGGCAGGGGTTTGCTGATGCCATGTCCACAGTATTAAATATGAGGATGGCAATGAGTCCAGAGGTGGCGGTTTTTGGGGTATCGCAGGACCCAGGAATCCAGGAGGAGAGAGAGGCGGATGTTCTGGCCTTTGCTTCCCTGGTAGCCCGGAGATGTATATTGCTGGCATGGAGGGACTCAAAGCCACCAAAATAGAAGACCTGGCTTTCAGACATGGCAGGCTTCCTCTGCCTGGAGAAAATTAAGTTTGCCATGAGAGGATCTCTGCTGGGGTTCGCCTGGAGGTGGCAACCATTTGTCGACTTCCATGCGGAGAACTAATCGTCAGCAGAAGGGGGCGGGGGGGGGGGGGGGGGTTTAAGGTTAGCGTAGGTTAAGGGGGTAAGTAAAGGCAAGACCTGTGGGCGAGGGTGGTGGAATTTGTACTATGTTTATATTTTCCTTGTTATGTATATTGTTGATTTTGTTGCTATTAAAATGCCAAAGAATTTGCCAAAAATACCTCAATAAAAAGTTTATTTAAAAAAACTATGATGTAGCCCATAGTTAGTCATATCACAAGTACCATTTTACAATTACTTAACCACACAAGTAAAGCCAGTGATATCAACTTTCAAGTAGACATTCCTGCAAGATAAAGATTACAGAAGGACATTTTACAATGCTACGGTATATTCCCCACCCTCACACCATTATTTTTTAGTGGTACTTTTATCATAACAAGAATATAAGCAATAGGAGAAACTGATCACAGGAGCTTGCTTTGCCATTTAGTATGATCATGGCTGAACTTCTACACGAGTTCCTCTTTCCTTTTCTATTCCTATAACCTTAAGAAGGTTGGGCAAAATTTCAGTCTCGTTCTTGAATCTACTTATTGACTGAGCTTCCACGGCCCTCCAGGGTGCCTCCTCCATTCCCTGACCACCCCCCAGACACCCAATTTCTCTATTTCTTACCCAAGCTTGCAGTCCCCCTTTCAACTTCATTCTTCCTCTCTTCAGCAGGACTCCTACAGTGATATTCTACAATTTCTACAAACACAATTATATTTCATATTTTCAGTTTGGATGCTGTCAAACGTTTAAAAATAGGATGAGTGGCTGTTATAGAAATGATAAGTAAATTATTAAGACCATAAGACATAGGAGTGGAAGTAAGGCCATTCGGCCCATCGAGTCCACTCTGCCATTCAATCATGGCTGATGGGCATTTCAACTCCACCTACCAGCATTCTCCCCGTAGCCCTTAATTCCTCGCGACATCAAGAATTTATCTATCTCTGCCTTGAAGCCATTTAGCGTCCCGACCTCCACTGCACTCCGCGGCAATGAATTCCACAGGCCCACCACTCTCTGGCTGAAGAAATGTCTCCGCATTTCTGTTCTGAATTTACCCCCTCTAATTCTAAGGCTGTGCCCACGGGTCCTCGTCTCTTCGCCTAACGGAAACAGTTTCTTTGCGTCCACCCTTTCTAAGCCATGTATTATCTTGTAAGTTTCTATTAGATCTCCCCTTAACCTTCTAAACTCCAATGAATACAATCCCAGGATCCTCAGCCGTTCATCATATGTTAGACCCGCCATTCCAGGGATCATCCGTGTGAATCTCCGCTGGACACGCTCCAGTGCCAGTATGTCCTTCCTGAGATGTGGGGCCCAAAACTGGACACAGTACTCCAAATGGGGCCTAACCAGAGCCTTATAAAGGCTCAGTAGCACATCGCTGCTTTTATATTCCAACCCTCTTGAGATAAATGACAACATTGCATTCGCTTTCTTAATCACGGATTCCACCTGCATGTTTACCTTTAGGGAATCCTCGACTAGCACTCCCAGATCCCTTTGTACTTTGGCTTTATGAATTTTCTCACCGTTTAGAAAGTAGTCTATGCTTGGATTCTTTTTTCCAAAGTGCAAGACCTCACATTTTCTCACGTTGAATTGCATCAGCCATTTCCTGCACCACTCTCCCAAACTGTCTAGATCCTTCTGCAGCCTCCCCACTTCCTCAGCACTACCTGCCTGACCACCTAACTGCGTATCATCGGCAAACTTCGCTAGAATGCCCCCAGTCCCTTCATCCAGATCATTAATAAATATGGTGAACAGCTGCGGCCCCAACACTGAACCCTGTGGGACACCGCTGGTCACCGGCTGCCATTCCGAAAAAGAACCTTTTATCCCAACTCTCTGCCTTCTGTCAGACAGCCAATCCTCAACCCATGCCAGTAGCTCACCTCGAACACCATGGGCCCTCACCTTACTCAGCAGCCTCCTGTGTGGCACCTTATCAAAGGCCTTTTGGAAATCCAGATAGACCACATCCACTGGGTTTCCCTGGTCTAACCTACTTGTCACCTCCTCAAAGAATTCTAACAGGTTCGTCAGGCACGACCTCCCCTTACTAAATCCATGTTGACTTGTTCTAATCCGACCCTGCTCTTCCAAGAATTTAGAAATCTCATCCTTAACGATCGATTCTAGAATTTTACCAACAACCGAGGTTAGGCTAATTGGCCTATAATTTTCCATCTTTTGTCTTGATCCTTTCTTGAACAAGGGGGTTACAACAGCGATCTTCCAATCGTCCGGGACTTTCCCTGACTCCAGTGATTTTTGAAAGATCTCAACCAACGCTTCCGCTATTTCTTCAGCCACCTCCCTCAGAACTCTAGGATGTAGCCCATCGGGGCCAGGAGATTTGTCAATTTTAAGACCTTTTAGCTTTATTAGCACCATCTCTTTTGTAATGGCAACCATACTCAACTCAGCCCCCTGACCCTTTATAATTTTTGGGATATTACTCATGTCTTCCACTGTGAAGACAGACGCAAAGTACTTATTAAGTTCTCCAGCCATTTCCTCGTCTCCCATCACTAGCCTTCCAGAATCAGTTTGAATTGGTCCAATGTCTACTTTGGCCTGTCGTTTGTTTCTTATGTATTGAAAGAAACTTTTACTATCATTTCTTATATTACTGGCTAGCCTGCCTTCATATTTGATCCTCTCCTTCCTTATTTGTCTCTTTGTTAACCTCTGTTTGTTTTTGTAGCCTTCCCAATCTTCTGATTTCCCAGTGCTTTTGGCCACTTTATAGGATCTCTCTTTTTCTTTGATACATTTCCTGACCTCCTTTGTCAGCCATGGCTGTCTAATCCCTCCCCGGATAATCTTTCTTTTCTTGGGGATGAACCTCTGTACAGTGTCCTCAATTATGCATACAAACTCCTGCCATTTTTGCTCTGCTGTCTTCCCCACTAGGGTCTGCTTCCAGTCGATTTTCGCCAGTTCCTCTCTCATGCCCTCGTAATTACCTTTATTTAACTGTAACACCATTATATCCGATTTTGCCTTCTCTCTTTCAAACTGCAGACTGAACTCAACCATATTATGATCGCTGCTTCCTAAGTGTTCCCTTACTTGAAGATCTTTTATAAAGTCTGGTTCATTACATAGCACTAGGTCCAGAATAGCCTGCTCCCTTAATTATTACTTAAGTGTGACCAAGTTATGCGGGAAGAGAGAAATGTGGCTTTAAATCCATGAGTAACATACATAGCTATAGACAGATATGTTGTGATAGTTCAACTGTTGAAAGAAATGAAGCCACGTTAATCTCAACATGGAATGACCGAAATGATTGAAAACACAAGAGTAAAATGGACACCAAGTTTTCTCAGTAATTTCATTGCAGTGCTGATGTAAGCCTACTTGTGACAATAAAGATTACTATGTTATCGCCTTCCCAAGAAGGGAAAAGGAACACCAAGCTTAATCTTTCCACACTACTGCTTTGGGTTGAAATGATATCCATGAAGCTAGCGGGATTAGGGTTAACAATGAGTGACATGCAGGAAGGAAAATAAAACGAGAATTATGGTTTCTAAATATACATTTTTTTATTTTGCCTCTTGATAAAAATATAGCAGCTGCCTCAGCTTTGTAGTACTGCTGCCAGTATAAGACTTCAGCTGGGTGTAAGGTGTTATTATATGCTTATCCATCGCCTGTTGACAGGCTTTCAAGAAGATTTGTGTGATAACCCTTATTCGCGAGCCACCGATCATTTTAAATCAAGTTAAAATTGTGCGATAGATACATGGGTGATAAAGCAAATGTCATACCTAACAGTGTTACTTCAATTCTGTGTCAAATAGAAGATTGTTTCAGGGTAAACGGGAGTTGTTTAGGCAACAATCTAGTGAGGGCCCTTCCTGTTGATTCCCTTATTTTTCATTTCTTTACTTTTGTTATCATCATTTTGATCCATGTATGCTTAATGGACATATACCTTTATACTTCGAGCAGGGGGAAGAAAGGAACTCAAAATTACAAAAGAGAACACTGCTAACTTTTGAACAACAGAACTCTTCTGAGATCAGTGAGACTCGGTTCAATTGGTTGACTGGTTGCCATTGAATTGGCCAGAAGGCCATATACTGCCCAATACCAGGCAGTGAGTGAATCCTGCCTGAGTGGGATGATTTTCAGAGAGACAGGAAATAACAGTTGGAATGCTGGACACTCAGAGAAAAGGACTCTTCAAGACTCTACAGTGAAAACCTCAAACTGGAAGCCTAGTTTGAAGGAATGTGGCCTATAAGACAACCACCTGAAACAAAGTCTTTTATCCCTTTACTCATTATTTTACCCCCCTCTGTTTGTCTGTCGTGTGTGTGTGTGTGTGTGTGTGTGTGTGTGTGTGTGTGTGTGTGAGTGAGATAGATAGGACATCACAAGTTTAAGTGTGTGTATGTGTGTGGGGGGGGGGGGTCTCCTTTTTCACAATAAGTTATTAATAAACTTAATTGTGTTTACATTTACAAACCTGGTGATTTTAATAATAATAATCACTTAGTCACAAGTAGGTTTCAATGAAGTTACTGTGAAAAGCCCCAAGTCGCCACATTCCGGCGCCTGTTCGGGGAGACTGGAACGGGAATTGAAGCCGCGCTGCTGGTCTTGTTCTGTATTACAAGCCAGCTGTCTTAGCCCACTGGACAAAACTCAAGGTCGGATGAAAGTGAGAAAAGACGAGGTAATGATCAGAGAAGCAAGGGTTAGCACTGAATAGAGTGCACAGAGCTCTGTTAGGAAAGCCAAAACCGTAGACCGTCATGCAGAGGAAATTATAATCTAACTAAACAGTGCTCTAGTCAAGTAGTGTGTTCAATTCTGGTCATCAAGAAATAAAGGAAACAGGATGGCACGTGGTTAGCACTGGGACTACGGTGCTGAGGACCCGGCTTCAAATCCCGGCCCTGGGTCACTGTCCGTGTGGAGTTGGCACCTTCTCCCAGTGTCTGCGTGGGTTTCACTCCAACCACCCAAAAGATGTGCAGGTTAGGTAGATTGGCCACACTAAATTGCCCCTTAATTGGAGAAAAAAAATAATTGGGTACTCTAAATTTGTTAAAAAAAAGAAATAAAGGAAGCAGTCAAGTGCTGAAGGAAATGCATGGGAGAATCATTAGCCTGAACCTTAGTATCAAGTATCTGAGTTGACTCTAGGGGTTTTGGTTTTAAAGCCTGTAAAGGGAATAGCTGAGAGGTGATTTTTAGAGATGGTTAAAGTATGCAAGAAAAAGGTTAAGAAAGAATATAGCTCCATATAAAACATGCAAAATAAGATAAGCGCAAGTATACACGAGTTCAAACTTGTCAACAGTAACTTTAGAACAGATGAGGAGGATGGCGTCCATGCACAGTGAAATCAACACTTGCAATAGATTTCAGAACAGAATGGTGAAGGAAAAACCGTAGTTATTTACTAACTACAACAATGTAGGGTATTTAGGGAGTGTAAGATTTTTCTGCCTTCATGGATTAATTGAAATGGGTCAAAGACCTATCTCCCATAAATATTTAGTCTGGATTTTCTTTCAGAAAACACATTTTAATAACCTCTAATGTGCATTTGAACATGAAACAAAGCAAATTCATTAGATTCAACTCGTCATTATATATACTCTTTGCTAAACAAAGAGAACAAAATAAAATAGATCAATATTTCTTCTACTCTCTTGGAAAATAAATCCAAGAGCTAATTTTTAAATATGTAGAGACTGCAGCTAATTTCTATACACAGGTCATGTAGCAAGCTGAGGGGAATGCCATTTAACCGTTGGGTTTTCTTTGCCAACTAGCCTGATTAGCCATGATAGTTTGCGGTTTCAATTTTCCATATCCTGGCAGCACATTTAATTCCCAAGCATCCGTTCACCTCACTTTTAAACATTTCAATTCATTCAGCAATTCTATCTCGGGTAGTAAAGTCTTCATATTCCTGCACTCACATTCTCTATCCCAAGTCATCAAAAAAGAAAGTGGCTATTTTTCGTCAACTTGTGCCTCGAGCTAGTGTTAACTGGAATCTTAAATCCGTTAGCTCGCCAAGACCCTCAGCACTTCCTCACTTAGACTTTCTCATCTCCCATTCTGAATATCACACACTTTGGGGTTTTTTTTTAAATGGCACTCGTCATTATTCGGCCCATTTGCTCCAAAACTATTTGCTGTTGTTCAACCATACTGGCAGAAAAAGCACTTGTGGTTTAACATCCTTTGACAAGCCTCAATTCTGTTGAGATAAGCAAATGCAGTAAACCACAATCAGACAATTTAATTTCTCAGCACAAATTCCATTTTCTGACAGGCATTTTGACTTCTATAGCACAATTACTGGTTATCATTTGGGTTGGCAAATAATCACACCAATGTTTCGGAGTGCAATATATTTCAATCAGTGTACATTTTGCTGTTGCTCAAGTAGAGGGTGGTGGAGAATCTGGGAATGATGGAGGGCTCAAGTTTAGAGTGAGGCAGGAAGCCCATTTTCAAATACGGATATAGTGCACACTATCTGATTCAGGTACAATCAAAATGTGAGGCAGCTGGGGAGTAAATATATATTATTTGAAAAGACCTGGTTATGTTTATATCAAATGGAGAGTGGCTTGAGGGGGGAACTTCCAGGTGGTGCTGTTCAAATGTGTCTACGCATGTCTTTTTAGACGTTAGTGGCCGTGGGTTTGGAATATGCTGTCTAAGCAGCTTCGGTGAGTTCCTGCAGTGCATCTTGCAGATAGTACACTCTGCTGCCACTGTGCGTCAATGGTATAGGGAGTTAATGTTTGTGATTAGGATGCCAATCAAGCAAGTGATTGCAGATGGCTGTGTCTTGGATAGTACAGTATCAAGTTTAGAGTGCTCTTGGAAATGCACTCTCCAGGCAATTGGGTTAGATAGAACTGGCCGTCAATTGGACCACTGAAAAAATATTCAAGGGGTGTTATGCAAAAGGGAGGGCCTTGTTTATTTGCTTATATCTATCAAGGCATGATGTTCAGCTGAAGTATTTTTATAACCAATATTATCGTATTGCAAACAGACCAAATGCAGAAGGAAACGGAAAGTGCTGGAAGCAGACAGGAATCTGCCAGCATGCAAAGATACATATTAAGTTAATGTAGAATAGGACTCTTCAGCACTTTGTTTTTATTTCAGATTCACAGTATTTGGTTCAATTCATCCACCATCTCCTTATTTTCCATTATTAGTTCCCTGGATAATCACTCCACTTCCCCCCTCACTTCCCCCCTCTCCCCCCCCCTCTCCCCCCCCCCCCCTCCCCCCCCCATTTTTAAATACCTGCAGAATCTCTAACCATCTGATTTGATATTTCTAGCTAGCTTTCCATCGTACTCCAATTTCTCCCTCTTTGTTTAGCTATTCTTTGCTGTTTTTTATATTCTGTCCAATCTTCTAACCTGCCACTAAACTTGCCGTAATTGTACACTTTTTCTTCCAATTTGCTATTGGCTGGGATTTTCTCGCCCCGTCATAGAACATAGAACAGTACAGCACAGAACAGGCCCTTCGGCCCTCGATGTTGTGCCGAGCAATGATCACCCTACTCAAACCCACGTATCCACCCTATACCCGTAACCCAACAACCCCTTAACCTTACTTTTTAGGACACTACGGGCAATTTAGCATGGCCAATCTACCTAACCTGCACATCTTTGGACTGTGGGAGGAAACCGGAGCACCCGGAGGAAACCCACGCACACACGGGGAGGACGTGCAGACTCCGCACAGACAGTGACCCAGCCGGGAACCGAACCTGGGACCCTGGAGCTGTGAAGCATTTATGCTAACCACCATGCTACCGTGCTGCCCCTCATGGCAGGGCATTTGGCAGCTCAGCCAATCAATGAGACTGGGTAATCTGGGCAGCAGGCAGGGCTGGAAAATCGGTCCCATTTTAACTTCCTTAGCTAGCCACAGATAATTATGTTCTTCCCCGAGAATTTCTCTCTCACCATTCACCCCCACAACCCAAAGATGTGCAGGTGAGGTGGATTGGCCACATTAAATTGCCCCTTAAATTGGAAGAAAATAATTGGGCACTCTAAATTTATTATTCTTTTTAAATTATCACTGGAATTCATCTTTGCTGAGTTTTCAGAATATCACCCGAAATGGCTTACATTTGCATCTCTACCGATTTACATAGAACGGTACAGCACAGTACAGGCCCTTCAGCCCACAATGTTGTGCAGACCATTTATCCTAATCTAAGATTAACCTAACCTACACCCCTTCAATTTACTGCTGTCCATATGCCTGTCCAAGAGTCGCTTAAGTGCCCCTATTGACAATGACTCCACCACCTCTGCTGGCAGTGCATTCCACGCACCCACCACTCTGTGTCAAGAACCGACCTCGACATCTCCACTATACCTTTCTCCAATCACCTTAAAATTATGTCCTCTCATGACAGCCATTTCCACCCTGGGGAATAGTCTCTGGCTATCCACTCTATCCATGTCTCACATCACCTGTACACTTATCAAGTCACCTCTCATCCTTCTTCGCTCCAGTGAGAAAAGCCCTAGCTCCCTCAACCTTTCTTCATAAGACATGCCCTCCAGTCCAGGCAGCATCCTGGTAAATCTCCTCTGTACCCTCTCCAAAGCATCCACATCCTTCCTACAATGAGGCGACCAGAACGGGACACAATATTCCAAGTGTGCTCTAACCAGGGTTTTATAAAGCTGCAGCAAAAATTCGCGGCTCTTCAACAGGGGGACTGAGTTTATGACCGCCAACACACCATACACCTTAACAACCTATCAACCTGGGTGGCAAATTTGAGGGATCTATATATGTGGACCCCAAGATCCCTCTGTTCCTCCACACTTCCAAGAATCCTGCCTTTTATCCCATATTCAGCTCTCAAATTTGACCTTCCAAAACAAATTACTTCACATTTATCTAGGTTAAACTCCATCTAACACTTCTCAGCCCAGTTCTGCATCCTGTCAATGTCCTGTTGTAGCCTGCAACAACCCTCAACACTATCTACAACTCGGCTTCCGGTTGCGGCTATGCGGAGCTAAGCCGCACATTCGGCAGCTCCCGCTAGGAACGGACATTTGGGCTCTTTTAAAGGCCCCCAGCGGCATTTGCTCGACGGTTCCTGACGTGGGAAGGTGTCTGCAGCGGATCCCCAGTGGTCTAGGGTCTTGACCAGGAGCGGGGCCAGCAGAATAGCGGTGGCAGCGCCTAAGAAAAAGCGGGCGAAGAGAATCCAGATGGCGGCCGGCGGAGGCCTAGAGGAATGGACACAGTGGGCGCAGGTGCAGCAGGAGACTCTCCCGCGCTGTTTTCAGGAGCTCAAAGTGGAGCTGCTGGACTCGCTGAAGGCGAATACGGACAAGCTGCTGGCGACGCAGACAGCCCAGGGGGTGGAGATCCGGGAGCTCCGACAACAAGCCTCCGAAAGAGAGGATGAGGCCGTGGCCCTCGCGGTAAAGGTGGAGATGCACGAGGCTCTCCACAAGAAGTGGCAGGAGCGGTTTGAGGAGATGGAGAATCGGTCGAGGCGGAAACATTTGCGGATCCTGGGCCTCACGGAGGGGCTGGAAGGGTCAGACCTGGGGGCCTATATGGTCATTTTGTTGAACTCGCTGATGGGAGCTGGGTCTTTCCAGGGGCCCCTGGAGCTGGAGGGGGCCCACAGAATACTGGCCAGGAGGCCCAAACCGAATGAGCCGCCACAGGCGGTGCTGGTGAGGTTCCACCGGTTCGTTGACCGAGAGTGCGTGCTTAGGTGGGCCAAGAAGGAGCGGAGCAGCAAGTGGGAGAACACGGTAGTGCGGATCTACCAGGACTGGAATGCGGAGGTGGCCAAGCGGAGGGCCGGGTACAACTGGCCGAAGGCGGTGCTCCACAGAATGTGTGTGAAGTTTGGCATGTTACAGCCGCACGTCTATGGGTCACCTACAAGGACCGGCACTTTTATTTTGAGTCCCCGGAGGAGGTGTGGGCCTTTGTGCAGGCCGAGAAGTTGGACTCTGACTGAGTGTTGGGGGGTGTAAAGAACTGTGCTAACTTTTGGTGGGAAGGGTCTTTGTTTTATGCTGTTTCATGCTATTTTAAGCTGGTTGCGTGTTGTTTCTAGGGTGGGTGGGGTACTGTCTTTTTTTCCGGGGGCGGGGTCGGGCAGAGGGAAAGCGCGGGCTTTTCCTCTGTTTCCCGCGCTGAGTGTGGATTGGGGCGGGGTCGGAGATGAGAAGTGCGGGCTTTTTCCCGTGCAAGAGCGGGAGGGGGAGGAGGAGGGTCTGGGGAAGGAGGAGCCGCCCGATGTTGGGAGGGGTCGGAGGTGTGGCGGGAGCTGCCGGGGTCAGCAGAAGTTAGCTGGCTCACGGGAGTGCTATGGTGGGAGTAACGGCTGGGAGGGGTCCCAGCCTGGGGGGGGGACACACCAGGTTGCTGCTGAAATGGCCAGGAAGGAGCTGGAGTCTGCAGAGGGGGCCGGGGTGGGGGTTTGCCGCCGTGGGGAACGGGCCGAGCGAGGGGCGTTGGCCTGGGGCGGGCAGGGGATGGATTATGGCTAGTCGGCAGGGGAGGGGGGCAGGGAGCCCTCTGATCCGGCTGATAACTTGGAATGTGAGGGGGCTGAATGGGCTGGTCAAACGGGCCCGGGTGTTTACGCACCTAAAGGGGCTGAAGGCGGACGTGGCTATGCTCCAGGAGACGCACCTGAAGGTGACGGGCTGGGTAGGCCAGGTGTTTCATTCGGGGCTTGATGCAAAAAATCGGGGGGTGGCGATTCTGGTGGGAAAAAGGGTGTCGTTTGAGGCGTCAAAGGTGGTGGCTGACAGTGGAGGGAGGTATGTGATGGTGAGCGGCATGTTGCAAGGGGAGCAGGTGGTGCTGGTGAATGTCTATGCCCCAAATTGGGACGATGCGGGTTTTATGCGGCGCATGTTGGGCCGCATTCCGGATCTAGAGACGGAGGGCTTGATACTGGGGGGGGGACTTTAACGGTGCTAGATCCCCCATTGGATCGATCCATGTCCAGGACGGGCAGGAGGCCCACGGCGGCTAAGGTGTTGAGGGGGTTTATGGACCAGATGGGAGGGGTGGATCCGTGGAGGTTCGCGAGGCCGAGGGCCAGGGAGTATTCATTTTTTCCCCACGTGCATAAGACAGGTGTGCTAGGTGCTCGGGGAGCCCAGCGAATATGTTCTGGGCATGCCCAGCGCTGGGGGAATTTTGGAAGGGGGTAGCAAGGACGGTGTCGAGGGTGGTCAAGCCAGGCTGGGGACTCGCAATCTTTGGGGTTGCAGTGGAACCGGGAGTGCAGGAGGCGAAAGAGGCCGGTGTTCTGGCCTTTGCGTCCCAAGTAGCCCGGGGAGGATTTTGCTTCAATGGAAGGATGCGAGGCCCCCAAGCGTGGAGGCCTGGATCAATGATATGGCGGGGTTCATCAAATTGGAGAAGGTAAAATTTGCCCTGAGGGGATCAGTACAGGGGTTCTTTAGATGGTGGCAGCCTTTCCTCGACTTCCTGGCAGAACGGTAGAAAAATAGGCCGGCAGCAGCCCGGGGGGGGGGGGGGGGGGGTGTTGCTGCGGGGAAGGGAAAGTGTGTATGTGTTTATTGAATATGCCGGGTGCTTATCGGGGGGGGGGGGGGGGGGGGGGGTTTGGGGGTTATTGTGTTATTTCTTTTTGTTGTTGTTAATACGGATTTCTTGCTGTTATTTTATGTTTTTGATATGTTTTTGAAAATCTTAATAAAAATAATTTTAAAAAAAACACCATCTACAACTCCACCAACCTTCGTGTCATCGGCAAACTTACTAACCCACCCTTCCACTTCCTCATCCAAGTCATTTATAAAAACCACAAAGAGCAGAGGTCCCAGAACAGATCCCTGCGGGACGCCATGGTTACCGACCTCCAGGCAGAATACTTTCCATCCACTACAACTCGCTGTCTTCTTTCAGCCAGCCAATTCTGTATCCAATCAAATTTCCCTGTATCCCATGCCCCCTAACTTTCTGAATGAGCCTACCATGGGGAACCTTATCAAATGCCTTACTGAAATCCATATACACCACATCCAATGTCCGACCTTCATCAATGTGTCTCGTCACATCCTTAATGAATTCAATTAGCTTGTGAGGCAAGACCTGCCCCTCACAAAGCCATGCTAACTATCTTTAATCAAATTATGTTTTTCTAAATCATAAATCCTATCTCTCAATCCTTTCCAGTATTTTGCTCACCACAGACTGATTGGTCTGTAATTCCCAGGGATTTCCCTATTCCCTTTCTTGAACTGGGGAACAACATTCGCCTTCCTCCAATCATCTGGTACTATTCCAGTGGCGAGTGAAGATGCAAAGATCATCATCAACGGCGCAGCAATCTCCTCCCGTGCTACCCTAGTAACCTTGGGTATATACCGTCTGGCTCAGGGGACTTAACTATCCTGGAGCTTTTCAAAATTTCCAGCATCCTCCTTCTTAATAGCAACCAGTTTGAACCTATTAACCTGGTTCACGCTGTTCTCACGAGCAACAAGGTCCTTCTCTCTAGTGAATACTGAAGCAAAATATTTATTTAGGGCTTCTCCTACATCGTCAGACTCTGGGCACAAGTTCCCTCCACTATCCCGGATCGGCCCTACTCTCACGCTAATTATCCTCTTATTTCTCACATAAGTGTAGAATGTCTTGGGTTTCCCAGAATCCTTCCCACCAGGGATTTTTCATGCCCCCTTCTACCTCTCCTAAGTCCATTTTTCAGTTCCTTCCTGTCTAGCTTGTAACCCTCTGGAGCCATGCCAGATCCTTGCTTCCTCAACCTTACGCAAGCTTCCTTCTTCCTCTTGACTAGAAGCTCCACTTCTCGTCAGCCAAGGCTCCTTCACCTTACCATTCCTTTCTCGCCTCAGTGGGACAAAACTATCCAGCATTCGCAGCAAGCGCTTCTTAAACAACCCCCACATTATTGTTGTGCATTTCCCCAAGAACATCTGTCCCCATTTATGCTCCACAGCTTCTGTCTAATAGCAGTATATTTTCCCCTCCCCCAATTAAATACCTCCCATACTGTCTGTTCCTATCCCTCTCCATGACTATGGTAAAGGTTAAGGAGTTGTGATCACTGCCACCGAAATGCTTTCCCACCGTAGACATCTGACACCTGGCCTGGTTCGTTGCCGAGCACCAAATCCAATATGGCCTCCCCGCTAGTCGGCCTATCTGCATATTGAGTCAGGAATCCTTTCTGTACACACCTGACAAAATCTGCTCCATCCAAACCATTTGCACTAAGGAGGTTCCAGTCAATATTAGAGAAGTTGAAGTCACCCATGACAACAACCATGTTATTTCTGCACCTTTCCAAGATTTGCTGTCCAATCTGTTCCTCCATCTCTCTGCTGCTATTGGGGGGTGTATAGAAATCTCCCAATTAAGTGACTGCTCCTTTCTTGTTTTTGACTTCCACCCATACTGACTCAGTAGACAAACCCTCCTCGACTACCACCTTTTTTGCAGCTGTGATGCACTCTCTAATTAACAGTGCCATGCCCCCTCCTCTTTTACCTCTCTCCCTATTCTTCTTAAAACATCTAAACCCCGGAGCATCTAACAACTATTTGTGCCCCTGTGAAATCCATACATGTCTCCGAAATGGCCACAACATCATAGTTCCAAGTACTGACCCATGTCCTAAATTCATCTCCCTTATTCCTGATGCTCCTTGCACTGAAACAGACACACTTTAACCCATTCCACTGAGTGCAACTTTTCCCTATCAACTGTCTACCCTTCCTTACAGACTCGCTGCGTACTATTTCTGCCCGTTCAACAGCTACCCTATCCTTTGATCCGTAGCTCTGGCTCCCATCCCCCTACCAAAGAACATAGAACATAGAACAGTACAGCACAGAACAGGCCCTTCGGCCCTCAATGTTGTGCCGAGCCATGATCACCCTACTCAAACCCACGTATTCACCCTATACCCATAACCCAACAACCCCCCCCCCCTTAACCTTACTTTTATTAGGACACTACGGGCAATTTAGCATAGCCAATCCACCTAACCCGCACATCTTTGGACTGTGGGAGGAAACCGGAGCACCCGGAGGAAACCCACGCACACAGGGGGAGGACGTGCAGACTCCACACAGACAGTGACCCAGCCGGGAATCGAACCTGGGACCCTGGAGCTGTGAAGCATTTATGCTAACCACCATGCTACCCTGCTGCTGCTAGAACTCTAGCAAACCTCCCGCCCAGGTTATTGGTGCCCTTCCTGTTTAGGTGCAACACATCCCTCATGTCCCACCTTCCCCAGAAGGCATCCCAACGATCGACGTCCAAAGACGTGCAGGTTCGGTGGATTGGCCATGATAAATTGCCCTTAGTGGCCAAAAAGGTTAGGCGGGTTATTGGGTTACGGGGATAGGGTGGAAGTGGGGGCTTAAGTGGGTCAGTGTAAACTCGATGGGCCGAATGGCCTCCTTCTGCACTGTATGTTCTTTGTTCTATATCTGAAGCCTTCCCTCTTGCACCAGCCCTGCAGCCACGTGTTCAGCTGCAGTCGCTCTCTGTTCCTTGCCTGACTAACATGTGACACCGGTAGCAATCCTGAGATTACTACTCTGCTCGTCCTGCTCTTTGGCTTCCAACCTGACTCCCTAAAATCATTTTTTAAGATCCTCATCCCTTTTCTTAGCTATGTCATTTGTGCCAATGTGCACCACAACTTCTGGTTGCTCCCCCTCCCCCTTACGAATCCTGGAGACTCGATCCGAGACATCCCTGACCCTGGCACCCGGGAGGCAACATACCTTCCGCGAGTCTCGTTCGTGACCACAGAATCTCCTATCCATTCCCCTAACCGTTGAGTCTCCTATCACTATCACTTTTCAGTTCTCCCCCTTCCCTTCTGAGCCACAGAGCCAGGCCACTATGGCCTTCCCCTGGTAGGTCCCCCCGTCCCCCCTCCCCTCCACCCCCCAACAGCATCCAAAGCAGTACACTTGTTTTCAAGGGGAATGGCTCCAAGGAATCCCTGCACTGTCTGCCTGTTCCCTTTCCTTCTCCCGACTGTAACCCAGCTACACTTGGGTGTGCCGACCTCCCTGTAACTCCTCTCTATTAATCTCTCTGCCTCCCAGATGATCCAAAGTTATCTCAACCTAATTTCTCAGTTCACTTTAACCAATGGTCTTCATTCCCTCATAATTGCCATTATTTAAGTTTTAAAAAAACAGCCTCAGGCCCAACCCTACTCTACCTCAAACAGAATGTGAAATTTAAACACGTTATGATCACTGCAACCGAGAGATACCTTTACTATGAAGTAATCAATTAATCCTTCTCAGCTTCAATATCAAGCCAAATGGAGGAAAAGTCCTCTCTGACGCATTCTCATATGAATCTTATGAAAAGCTAACGGATACATTTTAATATCTGGCACCCCAAACCCCTTTGAAGCTTTCTTTTTGTTCCATGTAAAAGAACTGAGCACCCCACTAATTTTCTTTAGATCTTGAGCAAAAAGCAAGCTATGCAGATTTGGTCTTCAGAAATTATTGGGAGTTTAAGGGAGGAGAAGAAATGCTCCATCTGTGAAAATGCATCCCCAGATCTGGTCTATTTTATATAATTTGGCATAAAAACCTGCAAATGTCTTACTAACGTCGTTCGTTTTAGTCATTCTATTACCCTTCGAGTCTAGTGCAGAGGAAATAACCCTAGAATCTGCCCTCTTCCAAGTAGGAAAATACAGATATCTACTTGGTTTGCTTCCAAACTCCTATAACTTTTGTTTGCCAAACTTTAAACACCTCAGCATGTCGAGTTAACAGTGCATCCAGAGCTGTTCGTGTGCATTAATTTCTTTCAGAAACAAATGGTTCAGATTCCTGCCATATTCCCTCTGTTGGTTTCAAAAACTGGGTTTAACATACGTAAATTAAGCAACGCCACTCTCCAAAGGGCTCCCCCGACCCAGCTTTCACTTAGGCCGGAGTTTTATACTGCCCAGGCTCCCCTCTTTAAAGGGAAGCCCCACCCCGTTGCCGGGGAAGTCCACACTCAGCAGAGGTCACTGGGCCCATGCGGGGGTTTAATAGGCTTACATCAGAGAGAGAATTTTTAAAAAATAATTTAGAGGAGCCAATTAATTTCTTTTCCAATTAAGGGGCAATTTAGCATGGCCAATTCACCTACCCTGCACATCTTTGGGTTGTGGGGGCAAGACCCACGCAGACACGGGGAGGTTGTGCAAACTCCACACGGACAGTGACCCAGTGCCAGGATCGAACCTGGGTCTTTGGTGCCGTGAGGCAGCAGTGCTAACCATTGCACCACCGTACCGCCCTCACATTAGAGAGAGAATTGACTGAGTGAAGCGATCAACTTCTACATTAACATACAAGATAAAGTTATGATCCCCGAGCAAAGACGCATCAAATCTCCAAGATTGAAACCTTGAGTAAAAATTCCAGGACAGGCACATGATTAGAAATCACAATACTACCTGTAAAGCGGGAAGTCACTGCATGTAGGACTGTTTTTGACATGAAAAATAGTCAATTCCTGTAGGGCGTGGGTAGCAAAGAAGAGAGTGAACTCTTAATCCTTAGGATGCAGTGTTCTCCACAAATTTAAATACCCAACTTCCTCGCAAACCTAAAGCTTTTGCATGCTGGGTGGGGGCATTCCTAGCTATGGGAAGTTTGTCCATCAAAAGGTTAAGATGACAGCTGAAGTCCTCTCCTATAAAGGAATTAGTCAATGCTAATTCAGCAAAGTCAAGGAAGGTTTGACAAACAAAATCAGGAGAATAATTTTGGGGATCATTGACATCCATGGTAGAAATATTTTCCTCATACAATATCCACTTGATAATCACTTACCTCCCCCTTCTCCTTCACACAGTCCTCCATTTTAAAAGGCACATTTTTATTGACCAACACTGCAACACCCAAGCTACTGGTCGAGAATGGAGGAGGAAAAAAAACACCTACCCCACCCAGTCCTTCTTCAATTTTAGGTGCTAACAGTGGTTAACACTGCTGCCTTAAAGCACCAGGGTTCAATTCCAGCCTTGGGTGACCGGGTAGTTTCCTCCCATAGCCCAAAGATGTGCAGGGTAGGTGGATTGTCATGCTAAACTGCCAATTAAGTGTCCAAAGATGTGATGGTTAGGTTAAGACGTTTTTGGATTGGGGTGGTGAAGTGCTGTTTTGGAGGGTCGGTGCAGACCCAATGGGCCAAATGGCCTCCTTCTGCGTTGTAGGGATTCTATGATTCTACTGCACATTACCAGATCCAGAATAACATGTTGCTCCAAAAAATTATTCCCAAAACAGAGCCCATCTTCTAGGCTACCTTTGCTAATCTCATCACCCCAATCTATATATAGATTAAAACTCACAATTATTGCCATAACTTTGTCACAAATCCCCATTCTTCCTGTTTATTCTGTCCTACATTGCGGTTACTGTTAGTGGCCCATAAATTCCTCCCACAAGTGACTTCCCACCATTACTATTTCTTATCTCTACCCAAACTGATTCTGTATCTTGGTCTTTAGAATGAAGGTCATCTCTCTCTATTGTCATCCTTAATGTATGAAAACGTAGTCTGATAATATCCTCCTCGCAATCATTTTGGGATAGCATCTGGCTTCCACTTGCCAACTCCAAAGCAACATTAAACATGAACCCAGTCCCCACTACTTTGTCAATCTCAGCAGGTATGAAAGCATCTTTGGAGAGAAAAGGGAGCTCACGTTTTGAGTCTAGATGACTCTTTGTCAGAGCCAGAACTGGAAATGTGTCAGATGTATACTAATGGGGGCCTCATCCTCTTTACACGGCACCTTCCCATGCAATCACAGAAGGTGTAACACCTGCCCCTTTACCTCCTCCCCCCTCACCATCTCTGGCCCTAAACACGCTGGTCAAGTGAGGCAGTGCTTCACGTGCACCCCATTGAATCTGGTCTATTGCATTTGTTACGCCCAATGCGGTCTACTCTACATTGGAGACTAAACGCAGACTGGGTGACCGCTTTGCAGAACAGCCCGGTCCGTCCGTAAGCAGGACCCAGACCTTCCTGTGCTGCCATTTCAACTCACCGTCCTGCTTTCACATCCACATGTCCGTTCTTGGCCTGCTGCAACGTTCCAGTAAAGCCCAGCGCAAACTAGAACAATCTTCCGATTAGGTAGGTTACAGCCTTCCGGACTTAACATCGGGTTCAACAACATCAGGCTGCAAACTCTCTCTTCCACCTTCACCCAATTTTTATTTCTGTCAATTTATTTTATTTCTTCCATTGATCTGTTCTTCCCCCACCCCATTTGGGCCAACTGTTCCTAGTTGCCCTTTGACACACTGTTCATCTTTGTTTTACCATTCGCACATTCTAATCTCTTTATGTGCCACTATCAGCGCCCTTCTTAGCCTTAATCACCCCGTTTACATTCCTTTCGTCTTCGCTCCTCGACATCTGTGTCAATCTCCACTTATCGCTGGCCCTCTATCCAGCCCCCACGCACCCCCAACTAGTGTAAATCTGACCCCATTTCCAGTTCTCTGCACCTTTGACAGTCATCCAGTCTCAAAATGTTAGCTCCTTTTTATCTCCACAGATGCTTGTCAGACCAGCTGAGATTGTCCAGTATTTGCCATTTTTGTTTCAAATCCCAGCATCCACAGTAATTTGCTTTTATCCCCACTACTTTGTGTCATTCATCAATTTTACAGTGTAGTACGTAAACAAAGACATTTTTCGGTTTTAGATTAATTTCTTTTAGTATAATCGGAAATAAATTTTGGGTCACAGTAATTTTTTCATCCTTTCTGACTGGGCATTCAGTTATTGGATCTCAAAGAAGCTAACTGAGAAAATTCTGGCTTTGGTTTTCCAGGGAAGGGTTGGTTGCACACTTACATCATCCGTGTCTTTGACTCGAAGAATTTGCTCTCTTAAATCCTGCAAGTCATTAAATGTTGACTGCGCTGTTATCGAATACACTAATGCAAAACCTTGTCCATTCTTCATGTAAAGATCTCGCATTGCGGTAAATTGTTCCTGCAAACAAAATACACCTAAATCAGACCAATACACAAATTGTTATAAATGTTATCACTTTTTAAAATTGTAACTTGATGCAGTAATCGAAAAAGACAAGATTACAGTGTGCTTTTAGCACATAAATGTTAGCATCAATGCTTCACAGCTCCAGGGTCCCAGGTTCGATTCCCGGCTGGGTCACTGTCTGTGTGGAGTCTGCACGTCCTCCCCGTGTGTGCGTGGGTTTCCTCCGGGTGCTCCGGTTTCCTCCCACAGTCCAAAGATGTGCAGGTTAGGTGGATTGGCCATGCTAAATTGCCCGTAGTGTAAGGTTAATGGGGGGATTGTTGGGTTACGGGTATACGGGTTACGTGGGTTTAAGTAGGGTGATCATTGCTCGGCACAACATTGAGGGCCGAAGGGCCTGTTCTGTGCTGTACTGTTCTATGTTCTATGTTCTAAATAAATGCATGTCAAATTGTAAGCTTTTCAGTGATGGTCAGCTCAGGCGGTTTTGGGCTTCCGAACTTTGCAAATATCTTAGCTTGGCCTCCTTAATGATTCAGATTCACCCATGTTTAGAATAATTGCCTTTGGAGCCAGTGTAATTAAAAATTAAATGTTAATCACTTTGTCCAAGAGCAAGATGCTTCAAGTATTATAAATATCACAAATCAAGAATAGTAGATGGGCTCAGAATCGAAAAATACTACACCAGTAGATAGCCCTGTCAATTTTATAATTACTCAATGAATTAAAAGCACCATAACATTCCCAAATGAGACAAATCTATTCAACCCAGAGGGAAATCAATGCCTGCGGTATCAAAAGATTGTGAAATAAAGCAGACAGTATAGTTAATCTAATTGAAAGACCATAAAGTGTTAAATCAAAAGCGATAGGAAAATACATTTAGTTAAAAATGCCTGAAGGAACAGAATTCATGGAAACAAAATCCAAAATGATGGAAGCAAGTAGGAAACAAACTGAATAATGGAAAGAAACAGAGGCCTGAAGGGGTGAAAAATAATAAGAGGATGATGGATTGCATTTTCTGGAAGAGAAAAACGGATTGTCAGAGTTACTATTTTGATGGACATAAACCATACCCCTAATGGATTGCTGGGCCTTGGAACGAGAAAAATTGCTTTCCTCAAAAATATAAGGATCGTAAATAAATTCTGCTCTGCCAGCAATGTCCATGTTCCAAGAACAAATAAGCATATGAATATGTTCATCTTTGCTTGGTAGTACACAGCTCTAGTATGGTGATAAAAGAGACATCGTGCCAAATATCGGCTCGTACTCATCAGGTCAGAATCACAAAAATACGAAATCTCATAAGAACAGCATTTTTACTGCACGAGAAGAGAGTGCTGATTGGTTGGCAAGTGGACTCTGATTGGTTGAGGTGTTGCCATGGAGAATGCACCATGGAATAGTTGTTAGCCATCACAAGACAATAGTTGGAATGTAGTAATAGCTAAAGTAACTCAAGATAAAATACATACACAGGATCTGTTCCACATGTTACACAAAGGCCAAGACAAGAGAATCCAAAACCAGGGGCATAAATACAAAACTATTAATCCATTGCAAAAAAAGGAGATTTTTTTCCACTGTGGTCTGAATGTGGAACTCTGTACCACTGGGTGTGGTTAAACAAATAGAGAAGATGCTTTCGAAAGGAAACCAAATGAGTACATGAGAAATGGAAATAAAGATATATGCTTACAGGCTGAAACAAGGCAGTTGGAAAAGGTGGAGACCAGCAGAGACTTGTTGGGTTGAATGGCTTGTTTCTATAATGTATGTTTCTATATATCTATGTCTTACCGTTCCAGCTGTATCTAGGATTTCAAGCATACATTGTTGTCCATCCACTTCAACTTGCTGCCATAAACAAAACACAGGAGTTGAAACTCTCAGGGATTAGCCCAATTGTTTCTGGCTTTTTTGTTTTAAATGTAGGCAGATTTTTTTTTCATTTATCAGACAGTAAAAAATAATTTGATCAAATTGTGGCAAGTGTCAGATTAGTTAATGCTGTTATCTTACAGTCAAATCTACATTCCACAATATATTCAATGGAAACTTGCAATATTTAAATTAAGTTTAAAAGGCACTATAATAATTATTGTCACAAGTAGGCTTCAATAAAGTTACTGTGAAAAGTCCCTAGTCGTCACATTCCAGCACCTGTTCGGGGAGGCCGGTACGGGAATTGAACCCGCACTGCTGGCCGTGTTCTGCATTACAAGCCAGCTGTTTAGCCCACTGTGCTAAACCAGCCCCTGCGTGTAAAGGATTCCAAAAATTATAGATTTGTTCAACATTGAGCCACAGCAAACTATTACTGGCAGTATTTAGATATTTCCAGCTGTGCAACCGCGCCCATATTCTTGACAAATAATTTATCACTAACTAATGGTTATGGGCGCACAGTAGCATATTGCTTCACAGCTCCAGGGTCCCAGGTTCACTTCCCAGCTTGGGTCACTGTCTGTGTGGAGTTTGCACTTTCTCCCCATGTCTGTGTGGATTTCCTCTGGGTACTCCGGTTTCCTCCCACAGTCCAAAGATATGCAGGTTAGGTGGATTGGCCATGCTAAATAGCCCGTAGTGTCCTAAAAAGTAAGGTTAATGGGAGGGATTGTTGGGTTATGGGTATAGGGTGGATACGTGGGTTTGAGTAGGGTGATCATTGCTCGGCACAAGATCGAGGGCCGAAGGGCCTGTTCTGTGCTGTACTGTTCTACTTCTACTTCTACAGCTTGCACTCGGCAAATTGTCCCACCCGGCTATTTGAAAGAAGCTTATTAAATAACTGGAAGCCATCAAATTTAGATAGTATTTACTGTTTCTGAGCATGTGGCTTTATCATAACCCTAGCTTTGAAGACATTAAGGCTTTTCACTTTATGATAAACTCACCTTTCTGTAGGAGTCCTCTATTGTTGGATCATACTTTTCAACAAATATTCCTTGAACAAACTGTACGGTCTGCAAAACAATGAAATTGACCCAACCTATTAAAACAAATGAGCATACACAAGTGGAACGTCACAGTTTGAGGTCAAATAATAATATTTAGGGAATAGAATTTGAAAAATATGCTCTAGATGAATACATTGGCCGCAATTTAATGGAGAAAAAATAGGGGGTCCTCAAGGCCCCTCACTCCACCTCATAAGGGCAGGACATCCCTGGCCCGATCCCCGGCACAGGCAAAATGCTACCTGGGCACCTTGGCACTGCTAGCTTGGCAGTGCCACCACGGCACTCGTACGAGGCTGACAGTGCCAGTTCTATGTGGCTTCAGCAGTGCCAGAGTACCACCCTGCCCAGGGGCCTCCGGTCACCCTGGGGGCCATTCAGCTAGTCAGATTCATGCTGCCTCTCTGGAAAAGCAACTCAGCTAGTCCCACTCCCTTAATTTTCCCTGTGTAGACCTGCCCTCTTCAGATAATTATCTGATTATCTTTTGAAAGCGGTGATTGAATCTGCCTCTGCCACATTCAGTCAGTACATCCATGATCCTAATTATTTGATATGCAATCTCTCTTCTCTCACCCCCCCCAATCATTTTAAATGGTATCGCTCTAGCTCACAATCCTTCCACAATGGGAACAGTTTCTCCCCATCTTGAGCACCTCTACAAAATCTACTCTCAACCTTCACCAACCTATCTACAGAACTGACTTTTCAATCCCGGAACCATTCTCCTACATCTTTTCTGAACCTTTTCCCAAAGTGTCCAGGATTGGACACAATACACCAGTTGACGACAAACCAGTGTTTCATAAAGGTTCACTGTTGCAGTCTTGTTTTTGTAGTCTATTTATGAAGCCCAGGATACTGTCTGCCTTATTAACTCCTTTCTCAACCTGCACTGCCTCATTCAATAATATGTGCACATACACTCCCAGCTCTTGCCCCCACTTTGGAATTGTATCCTTCATTTTATATTCCTTCCCTCATTCGTCCAAGCTAAATATATCATTTAACACTTCTCTGCATTTTTTTAAATATTCGTTCACAGATATAGGCTTTGCTGGCTAGGCTAACATTTATTTCACATTCCTAATTGCTCTTAAAAAAGTGGTGGTGACCACCTTCTTGAACCATTGCAGTCCATCTGGTGTAGGTGCTGTTTGGAAGGATATTCCAAGATTTTGACCCATCTGACATGCATGCCCACCCACAAGCCTATCCATGTTCTTTTGAAGTCATCCTTCTCACAGTTCACAATAATTCCAGGTTTGTGATCCAATCTCAACCAATGGAGCAGCAAGACAAATAATACTGGCTTACACGTCAGTTTGGGATGCCAGGATCACATTTGAGTGAGAAAGCGGGGGGGAGGGTGCTTATGGATAATCAGTTAGTATTCAGCATTCAGACTTGCAGTCATTGAAGTTAGGAGAGTTGGTAACAGGGGACCCATATTAAAAAAAAAGAGTGGTTAAAAGGAAATTGGAAGCACACATAAATGTGACATAGCATTGTTACAAGACTCACCAAAGCAGACTTTCCGACTCCTCCTGAACCGAGGACCACCAACTTGTACTCGCGCATTGTGCTGCGGTTTCAGTGAATATAGTTTTCAACTGCACCAAAACAAAAATCACAATTGTTAAATAAACGCTGCTGTTCGAATTGAATTGAAGGTCAATTTCAGAACAAAGTAAATGTTATAGTAAGCTAGATACATAAATACATAGATGATAGGAGCAGGAGGAGGCCTTTTGGTCCTTCGAGCCTACTCCGCCATTTATCACGATTGATCATCAACCCAATAGCCTAATGTTGCTTTCTTCTCATAGCCTTTGATCGCATTCGCCCCAACTGCTATATCTAGCCGCCTCTTGACTATATTCAATGTTTTAGCATCAACTACTTCCTGTGGTCATCAATTCCACAGGCTCACCACTCTTTGGGTGAAGAAATGTCTCCTCATCTCTGTCCGAAATAGTTTGAATCTTCAGTTTGTGACCCCTGGTTCTAGATACATCCATCATTGGAAACATTTTCCCTGCATCTACTCTGTCTAGTCCTGTTAGAATTTTATACGTCTCTAGGAGATCCCCCCTCATTCTTCTGAATTCCAGCAAGAACAATCCTAACCTAGTCAATCTCTCCTCAATGTCAGTCTCGCCATCCCTGGAATCAGTCTGGTAAACCTTCGCTGCACTCCCTTAAGAGCAAGAACATCCTTTCTCAGAAAACGAGTCCAAAACTGCACACAATATTCTATGATGTGGAGATGCCGGCGTTGGACTGGGGTGAGCACAGTAAGAAGTCTTACAACACCAGGTTAAAGTCCGACAGGTTTGTTTCAAACACTAGCTTTCGGAGCGCAGCTCCTTCCTCAGGTGAATGGAGAGGTATGTTCCAGAAACATACCTCTCCATTCAAAAGGAGCTGCGCTCCGAAAGCTAATGTTTGAAACAAACCTGTTGGACTTTAACCTGGTGTTGTAAGACTTCTTACAATATTCTAGGTGCAGCCTCACCAAGGCCCTGTATAATTACAGCAACACATCCTTGCTTCTGTACGCGAAACCTCTCTCAATGAAGGCCAACATACCATTCGCCTTCTTTACTGCCTGCTGCACCTACATGCTTACCTTCAGCAACTGGTGCACAAGAACACCCAGGTCCCGCTGCACACTCCTCTCTCCCAATTAACAACCACAGGTAGTAATCTGCCTTCCTGTTTTTGCTTCCAAAGTGAAACTTTGTGCTTCCACACTTACCCAAATTATACTGCACCTGTCACTGATTTGCTCACTCGCCCAATCTGTCCAGATCATGCTGTAGGATCTCTGCATCCTCGTCACAATTCACCCTCCCACCCAACTTGGTATAGTCTGCAAACTTTCAGTTGTCACATTTTTTTTTTTAAATAATTTTTATTGAAATTTTTCGATACAAACATTTACCCCTATTACATTTTAAATTATAACACCACAAGTCCCCCCTGGAAAAACCTCCCCACGCCCTCCCCCGCGCGCACCCCCCCCCCCCCCCCTCCCCCCCCCCCCCCCCCCCCCCTCCGCGCTATCAGTCTAGCAACCAAACCGTTTTTCCCTTTCTGCCGATGGCCTCGGGCAGGTCCTTGCCCGCGACCCCCCCGCTGACGTGCTCCCTTCGTTGCTATCCCCCCCCCCCCCCCCCCCCTCCCTTCCCTCCCCGGGTTGCTGCTGTTTCGGCCTCCGGTTCCTATCTCTGATCCAGAAAGTCAAGGAAGGGCTGCCACCGCCGGAAGAACCCCTGTACCGACCCTCTCAGGGCGAATTTGATTCTTTCCAATTGGATGAAGCTTGCCATGTCGTTTAACCAGGTGTTAACGCTTGGTGGCCTTGTGTCCCTCCACTGAATCAAGATCCTTCTCCGAGCTACCAAGGACGCAAAGGCCAATATTCCGGCCTCCCTTGCCTCCTGTACTCCTGGCTCCACCCCAACCCCAAAAATCGCTAGCCCCCACCCTGGTTTGACCCTGGTTCCCACCACTCTCGATACCGTCCCCGCCACCCCCTCCCAGAACTCTTCCAGTGCCGGACACATCCAGAACATATGTACATGGTTCGCAGGGCTTCCCGAACACCTAACACACCTGTCCTCCCCCCCGAAGAACCGACTCATCCTAGTCCCCGTCATATGGGCTCTGTGCAGCACCTTAAATTGGATGAGGCCCAACCTTGCGCACGACGACGACGAATTGACCCTCTCTAGGGCATCCGCCCATGTCCCATCTTCTATCTGCTCTCCCAGCTCCGCTTCCCACTTGTCTTTCAGCTCCTCTATCGGTACCTCCTCCACCTCCTGCATTATTTTGTAGATGTCCGAGACCTTCCCTTCTCCGACCCAGGCCCCTGACAGCACCCTATCACTCGCCCCTCCATCGGGAAGCAAGGGGAATCCTTCCACCTGTCGTCTGGCAAATGCCTTCACCTGCAGGTATCTAAACGTGTTCCCCGGGGGGAGCTCAAATTTCTCCTCCAGCTCTCCCAGGCTCGCAAACCTCCCCTCTATGAACATATCCCTCAGTTGCCTGATGCCCGCCCTGTGCCAGCTCTGGAATCCCCCGCCAGTGTTCCCCGGGACAAATCTGTGGTTCCCTCTCAGTGGCGCCGCCATCAGACCCCCCACTTCCCCCCTGTGTCGCCTCCACTGCCCCCAGATTTTAAGGGTGGCCGCCACTACCGGACTCGTGGTATACCTTGTGGGGGGGAGCGGCCATGGTGCCGTTACTAGCGCCCCCAGGCTTGTATTGCCGCAGGACGCCCTCTCCATACGTTTCCAAGCTGCCCCCTCCCCCTCCATCACCCACTTGCGCACCATCGATGCGTTCGCCGCCCAGTAGTATCCGGAAAGATTGGGTAGCGCTAATCCTCCACTGTCCCTACTCCGTTCCAAGAAAATCCTTCTCACTCTAGGGGTGCCATGCGCCCACACATAGCCCATAATGCTGCTAGTTACCTTCTTGAAGAAGGCCCTGGGGAGGAAGATGGGCAAGCACTGGAACAGAAACAAGAACCTCGGGAGGACCGTCATTTTGACTGACTGCACCCTCCCTGCTAGCGACAGCGGTACCATGTCCCACCTCTTGAACTCCTCCTCCATCTGCTCCACCAGCCTTGAAAAGTTCAGCTTGTGGAGGGTCCCCCAGTTCCTTGCCACCTGCACCCCCAAGTACCTGAAGCTCTTTACTGCTCTCCTAAAGGGGAGCCGCCCAATTCCCTCCCCCTGATCTCCCGGGTGTATCACAAAGACCTCACTTTTACCCACATTTAATTTATATCCCGAAAAGTCCCCAAACTCCGCTAGTATTTCCATTACCTCCGGCATTCCCCCTTCCGGATCCGCCACATACAACAAATCATCCGCATAGAGTGATACCCGATGCTCCTCCCCTCCCCTTGTCAGTCCTCTCCAACCCCCTGAACCCCTCAGTGCCATCGCCAACGTTTCGATCGCTAATGCAAATAGTAAGGGGGATAGGGGGCATCCCTGCCTGGTACCTCGATGGAGCCCAAAATACTCCGACCTCCTCCCGTTTGTAACCACACTCGCCATCGGGGCCGAATACAGCAGCTTCACCCACTTGATAAATCCCTCCCCAAACCCAAACCGTTCCAGCGTCTCCCACAGGTATTCCCACTCCACCCTATCGAATGCCTTCTCCGCATCCAGTGCTACCACTATCTCAGCCTCCCCCTCCACTGCTGGCATCATAATTACATTCAACAGCCTCCGGACATTTGTATTAAGTTGTCGTCCCTTTACGAAACCCGTCTGGTCCTCATGGATTACCCCTGGCACACAATCCTCTATTCTGGTTGCCAGGACCTTTGCCAACAGTTTGGCATCTACATTCAAGAGGGAGATAGGCCTATAGGACCCGCACTGTACAGGGTCTTTGTCCCGCTTCAGGATCAAGGAGATCAGGGCCTGTGACATTGTCGGGGGCAGAGCCCCCCCCTCTCGCGCCTCATTGAAGGCTCGCACCAGCACTGGACCCACCAAGTCCACATACTTCTTATAAAATTCCACCGGGAACCCATCCGGCCCCGGCGCCTTCCCCGCCTGCATCTGGCCTATCCCTTTAACTAGTTCCTGCAGCTCTATCGGCGCCCCCAGCCCCTCCACCCGTTCCTCCTGGACCTTTGGGAACCTCAATCTATCGAGGAAGTTCTCCATTCCCCCCCTCCTCCTGGGCGGCTCAGACCGGTACAATTCCCTGTAGAAATCCCTGAAGACCCCGTTCACCTCTTGCCCCTTCTGCACTACGTTCCCTCCCTTCTCTCTCACTCCCCCAATCTCTCTGGCTGCATCTCGCTTGCGCAGCTGGTGTGCTAGCACCCTGCTCGCCTTTTCCCCGTACTCATAGACCGCACCCTGTGCCCTTCTCCATTGCGTCTCCGCCTTCCTAGTGGTCAGTAGGTCAAACTGGGCCTGTAAACTGCGCCGCTCCCTCAACAGCCCCTCCTCTGGTGTCTCCGCATATCTCCTGTCCACTTCTATAAGTTCCCCCACCAGTCTCTCCCTCTCCTGCCTCTCCTTCCTTTCTCTGTGTGCCCTTATGGAGATCAGCTCTCCTCTGATCACTGCTTTCAGGGCCTCCCATACTACCCCCACCTTCACCTCGCCCGTGTCGTTCGTGCCCAGATATCTCTCAATGCCCTTCCGGACCCTTCCGCACACCTCATCGTCCGCCAGCAGCCCCACATCCAGGCGCCACAGCGGGCGCTGGTCCCGTGCTTCCCCCAGTTCTACCTCTACCCAGTGTGGTGCATGGTCCGAAATCGCAATGGCTGAGTACTCCGTGTCCTGCACTCTCGAAATCAGCCCCCTGCTCAGTACAAAAAAGTCTATTCTGGAGTACACCCTGTGGACGTGGGAGAAAAAAGAATACTCCCTCGCCCTTGGCCTGCCAAATCTCCAAGGGTCTACCCCCCCCCCATCTGCTCCATGAACCCCCTTAGCACCTCCGCCGCTGCCGGCCTCCTATTCGTCCTGGAACTCGATCCAGCCCAGGGTCGAGCACTGTGTTGAAGTCCCCCCCCATGATCAGGCCTCCTGCCTCCAGACCCGGAATGAGGCCCAACAGGCGCCTCATAAAACCCGCGTCATCCCAATTCGGGGCATATACATTTACCAGCACCACATTCTCTCCCTGCAGCCTACCCTTCACCATCACGTACCTACCCTCCTTATCTGCTACCACCTGCGCCGCCACGAACGACACCCTCTTTCCCACCAAAATCGCCACCCCCCCGGTTCTTTGCGTCCAAGCCTGAGTGGAACACCTGTCCCACCCACCCCCTTCTCAGGCGCACCTGGTCTACTACTCTCAAGTGAGTCTCCTGCAACATTGCCACATCCGCCTGCAGTCCCTTTAGGTGTGAAAAAACCCTTGATCTCTTGACCGGTCCGTTCAGCCCCCTCACATTCCAAGTAATCAACCGGGTCGCGGAGCGACCCGTCCCTTTCCCCTGTCTATTAGCCATGTTCTGTCCCCTGTTCGCCCCGGGTCGACCCTCCCCTTCTGACCCGTTCCCCATGGCGATGGCCCCCCCCCCTCTCTCCTCCCGTTCTTCCCTTCCCGTCCTCAGCCTTTCCAGCAGCAACCCGGTATCCCCCCCTAACCCCCCTTCCCCCCCCTCCCCCCCCCCCCCCCCCCCCCCCGGCTAGGACCCCTCCTAGCCGCAGTGTATCCACCATCGTACTCCCGAGAGTCAGCTGGTTTTCGCTGACCCGGCTGCCCCTGCCACACTCCGACTCCTCCCGATGTGGGGGGGGAGGGGCCTCCCCCCCCCCCCTTGCCATCCCTCTCTGACTCCGCTTCAGCGCGGGAAAAGCCGCCATTGCTGGCCACACCCCACTCTTCTCTCCTCCCCCTTCCTCCGTCCCGCGCGCGGGAAACAGGGGAGATCCCGCGCGCGGGAAACAGGGGAGAGCCCGCGCTTTCGCCCGGCCACACCCTACCCCGCCATCTTCAATTCCACCCTCCGTCCCCATCCACACCGATAACAAAGCCCCCTTAAAACGAGAGGAAGAAAAAAGAGAAAAAGAAAACACGCATAACCCACTTGCTCCCCCCCGTCCCGCCTCCCCAACTTAACAATATAACAATATAAATAACAAATCGCAAATAAATACATAAATACATAACTATGCCTGCATAACTAAATAACTAAATAACTACCCAATAATAACGTACTTAACCAACAGTAACCATAACCCTTAAAGAACAGATCAAAAAACAGTAAAAAAGCCCCCCCTACAACAACAATAATTAAGGGAAGTTGGCAACGGGAAGAGACACACAAAAAGGAACAAAGAAACCCCCCATAACACAAGTTTCAAAGAAACCAAACGATCCATCAACTTTAACCAAGTTCCGACCTGGCCTAAGAAAGACATGGGCCACTTGATCAGTCAAGGGTACTCGGGCGGCCTCGACCGCCGGCGTTCCCAAGTTCTAGTTCAGGTCCAGCTTTTCCTCCCGAACAAAAGTCCATGCCTCCTCTGGGGTCTCAAAGTAATGGTGCTGGTCCTTGTAGGTGACCCACAAGCGCGCTGGCTGCAGCATTCCAAACTTGATCCTTTTTGCGTGCAGCACCGCCTTCGTTCGGTTAAACCGGGCCCGCCGCTTTGCCACCTCCGCACTCCAGTCCTGATATATCCGCACCGTCGAATTCTCCCATTTGCTGCTTTTCTCCCTCTTGGCCCACCTCAGCACTTTCTCCCGATCGCAGAGACGCTGGAACCGCACCAGCACCGCCCTCGGGGGCTCGCTTGCCCTAGGCCGCCTAGCCATGACCCGATATGCTTCTTCCAGCTCCAGGGGCGATGGACCGGCCCCCTCTCCCATCAGGGAGCTCAACATCTCCGCTACATATTTCGGGAGATCAGGCCCCTCCAGGCCTTCTGCTAGGCCCAGGATCCTCAAGTTCTTCCGCCTCATTCGCGTGTCCAGCTCCTCAAAGCGGCTCTGCCATTTCAGGTGGAGTGCCTCGTGCACCTCCACCTTTCCCACGAGGACCGTGGCTTCCTCCTCCCTCACCGCCATCTCCTGCTGCAGCTCTCTTATCGACGCCTCTTGGGTCGCCTGGGCCCCCATCAGCCTTGTGGTCGTCGCGTTCATGGACTCTAAGAGTTCCACTTTCAGCTCCGTAAAACACCGGAGGAGAGCGGCCTGCTGCTCCTCCGCCCATTTTCTCCAATCTTCTAGTGCACCACCGGCCGCCATTTTGGTCCTCTTCCCCCGCTTTTTTTGGGGAGCTGCTGCCGCTTTTTTTGTCGCCCCTCTCCGAGTACCGACCATAAAGTTGGTCTCACTCTCCTCAGGGAGCCTTCCCCCACCGGGATTCGTCTTTACAGTACCGTCGGGGCCCTCCAATCGGCCCTTAAACACCTTTGTCGCAGGAGCTGCCAAATGTGCGACTTAGCTGGTCATAGCCGCAACCGGAAGTCAGTTGTCACATTTTGTTCCCTCAACCAAATCAATATTGTGAATGGCTGGGGTCCCAGCACTGATCCCTGTGGCACCCCACTAGTTACTGCCTGCCAATTTGAGAAGGATTTAGTTTCCTCTCTGCCAACCAGTTTACTATCCAACTCAATACACTTCCCCAATCCCATGCGCTTTAATCTTGCACAATAATCTCTTATGCTGGACTTTGTCAAATGCTACATAGAATGTGCAGCACAGAAACAAGGTATTCAGCTCAACTGGCCCATGCCAGTTCTTAAGCTACACATGAAACCTCCTCAGGCATCTTGCCATCTTACCAGATCAGCACAACTTGTTTCTAACTCTTGAAGGTGTTTATTTAGCTTCCCTTTAAATGCATCTCTATTTTCATTTGAACTACACATTAGTTCCATATTGTAACCATTCAATTGATAAAGAAGCTTCTCCTGAATTCCTCACTGGAATTAATGACTTTAAAAAAAAAAGATGAGGGTGGGTAGTTTGGGTCTTCCCCACAACTGAAACCTCTTCTCCATATTTAACCCATCAAACCTTTTCATGATTGTAACGGCTTGTATCAGACCAAAGAAACAGCCACTGCTAATTCAATCTTTCCCTATTGATATAACCTTTGCAAGACCCGCACAAGTACTTCGCTAAATCTTTTTTACATTATATTTCTCTACTATAAACAGTCAACAAGTTCCAACTGTGTACATATGCTTTCATCACAAAGTAGGTTAGGAACAACGTTCCTCAGAGAACACACACGGCACTTTTGTTTCTGAAAGAAAAGGTAGAGTGTTCAAATCTCCTTTCAGAGATTCAAGTACATAATCTTGGTTTCTCTTCAGTTCAATACTGAGGGAATTCAACACTCAAACTTTTTTTTTGTGAGATGATAAACCAAAGTCTCATCTTTTTGCTCAAGTGGTTCTGAATGACTCATTGCAGTTTTCAAAGAAAAGCAAGGAACTTCTCTCCATGCTGTGGCCAATTCTTTTTTTTAAAATAAATTTAGAGTATCCAATTCATTTTTTCCAATTAAGGGGCAATTTAGCGTGGCCAATCAATCCACCTACCCTGTACATCATTTGGGTTGTGGGGGCGAAACCCACACAAACACGGGGAGAATGCGCAAACTCCACACGGACTGTGGCCAATTCTTAACCAACATTCATTATGATAGATATAGTAATTTGGCTTAATCATTGATATTTGTTCTATCTAAAGCGGGAAATCCTAAAAAAAATTCAACACAAATAGACGGTATGTCACTATATCATCTAATAAAGTTGATGAGAATGAAAAAGCAGCTCCTGCAATCAAAACAGTAGCCCTAAAAACTCAAAAGGCAACACTCAAAAAGAAATTGGACCAATGATATCATCCTTGCAATCATACCTTGCCTATTTTGTTCAATATAATATGAAGACCAAAACTATTAGCAATATTTCAATGATCTAACCAAGGTTCTACATAAGTTTAGCTATTTTTAATTATTTGCTTTTAGAAATGAACACCACTGCTTTCTTTAAAAAACGGTGTCACAAGTTGAGCAACCCTTATCTGAAATTTCGAAAACTGAAAAATTCAGAAATCTGCACCTTTTTTTTCTCCCCCAAGCATCGACGTGATGTCCCTGGGTGAAGCGCAGGTCCCAATGCGGCGCATATGCACAGTTACCAACGCGCACCAGATGCACATTATATTCCGAAAAATTCTGAAATCCGATACACACTCGGCCCAAGCATTTCGGATAAGGGATGCTCAACCTGTATTAACATCTCTACTTTTAGTGATTTGCCTATCTGTATGCTTCAGATCTCTCGGGGGCCTTTACTCCAATTAGACTACTATCCAATGAATGTTATGAAACCAAAGCTTCACTGGTGTATGTCAGCAATTCCAGGTCCTGACAAACCTCAGGACTTCCTGCACATGCCGAAGATCAGATGTTATGTCTGTCATTTGGTGCTCGAGTGAGTAGTTAGGAATCCAGGGGACCGGAATCTCAGGAGACCAGATTGAAACCTTGTGAGATGGCTGTTGCTGATGCCATCCAAGTCCAAGCCCTCATGATCTAAGAAGCCAGAAGGTTGGTGCCTCAATGCTGTGGGCCTTTGAAGCAGTGGTGCTCTGCTTGGCATACCCAAAGAACTGAAATAGTGCTTGCAAGTTGGGATTTTGAGTGCACTCTCGAATCCAGGGGAACAGAATCTCTGGAGAAGAGATCAAAATCCAGTGAGGTGGACTGTTTAAGGAAGCGCCAGAGTTCGAGCAGCTTTTGGAGAGAATTCCAAGGAGATGCGCTCGAAGGTGAAGATTGGAAACCCTCGTGGAAAGAGATGGAGTTTCAGTGAGATTGATTGACAAAATGTTGCTGGCGTCTGGGCAAGTTGCTGAGAAATCCTTGATTCTGTCTTGGTCGCATTTGCCATTTATTGTGTATGTGGTATGTTCGATCACAGTTGGTTTTTCAATTCCCATGTACCTCATACTTACCCTGAATGTCATAGTACAAGATATATTATAACTTATTTTATCTTTCTGACCTTGTATAGTAAAGTTGATTTTCGTTTGTTCAAAACCTGTGGAATCTTCTAGATTTATTCATTTAGTTAAGTGCCTCAACTTTGTCTACATTAAAAATTATTGGTCCATATTCATGTGGAAAGCTATTTATAAACTGAAAAGAAAACTCAAATTCTCAATATAATTTCTCTCTGTACGAGGTTGTTCCAACATTGTCAATGGGAAGAACTGTTGAGGATATGGAGACAAGACAGTTTCATTTTCTACAATAAGAGTAATTTCCTGAAGAAAATCAACATGGGGGCAAGGTTGCACTGTAGGATTCTACAGCATCAGATGTGTTGAAAATTCTGCGGCTGACCTCCAGCTCTGAATGGAAGATGTCCAAGATGTCAGGGGCTGGTTTAGCTCACTCGGCTAAATTGCTGGCTTTTAAAGCAGGCCAGCAGCACGGTTCGATTCCCGTACCAGCCTCCCCCGACAGGCGCCGGAATGTGGCGACTAGGGGCTTTTCACAGTAACTTCATTGAAGCCTACTCGTGACAATAAGCGATTTTTCATTTTTTCAAAGATGTGCAGGTTAGGTGGATTGGCCATGATCAGTGTGCAGGATTACGGGGACAGGGCAGGCAAGTGGACCTAGGTAGAGCGTTCTTTCGTAGGGCCGGTGCAGACTCGATGGGCTAAATGGCCTCCTTCAGAATTGCAGTGATTCTACAATGTGGAGCATTTTCTCTTTGGCTACACTGTAAGGTAGCATGTAAGAGGCTAATTGTGCTTTGTCGTTCAATGTAACATTTCTGCTGAGGACTTCAGCTTACGATTTAGGAGTTCTTGCTGCATCCTTTGAAAAAAATAATCAAGGTTTTCCCTTGAACTCGCCATGCTTAGTCTTCAAGTGTCTTTGAAGTTTTGAGAGTTTTACACTTTTATTGGCCTGTACTTCCCTGCATATTTTTTTTTAAATAAAAGGTATGGCTTTATTAAGTGCCAATGCAAATTAGGATGCGAAGCACATGTGTGTTATATAATATTATATAACACGTGCTTCGCATCCTAATTTGTATTGGCACTATTAATAAAGCCATACCTTAAAAAAACATCTTTGTACTGCTTTGTGCCTAATTTCAGCTTCTTCTTATTGGGCTGTTCACCAGAGGTCCTGGAGCTCACACCAGCATTGCTTTGTCCTGTTGTGGACTATCCTGAGCCACACTCTCCAGCAGGTTTAGTTGAGAGATCCTGGCTTATTTGCGTCTCTGGCCCTCTCTTTCTTATTACACTACGATCCACTTTAAATTTTTCACTTCTATTGCTTGTTGCTGCTACAAAATGGAGGAATCGCAATCGTGTCCAGAGCATGTGACGTCAGTGTTCAGGGTGTGTAACCAGCTCTCTGCCGTCGCTTCAGGCAGGAAGACTGCATCGAATTAACAAAAAAATCTAATCCTGGGTCAGCACGCTGACGTCAGGAGGAGGTGGTGTTTCTCATTAGGCTCTGGGCATGCGCACTGATGAGCAGGCACGCACGCGCAACACACCCGCATTCTGAAAGCTAGTCACAGCCGTCATTTTTAAAGTCGGTCGGAGCCAGCATTTTTAGTAGTCGGCTGCTGCGAACGAGTGCATTAATTCCCGTGGTCGGGAACGCCGTGATTGATGGCTCCACGAGCCTCCCGACACCCACCCGCGAGTCGTGACCCCGATTTTGAAAATGACTGGTTTACATGGATTCCAGCAAAGCCTTTGACAGGATCCCACATGGGAGACTCATTAAGAAGGCAACTGCACATGGGATACAGGGCGATTTGATACGGTTGTTTCATAATTGATTTACGCTAAGAGACAGAGGGTGATGATAGATGGCTGCTTTAGTGTCTGGAAGTGACCAGTGGTGCACCACAGGGATCTGTGCTGGGCCTCCTATTACTTGTTAATTATATAAATGACACAGATGACTATGTGGGGGGTAGTATCAGTAAGTTGCCGGATGACACAAAGATTGGCCAGGTGGTTAACAATCAGGCTGAATATCGTGGGTTACAGGAAGATATCGACGGGATGGTCAAATTGACAGATAAGTTGCAAATGGAATTTAACCCTGAAAAGTGCGAGGTAATTCACTTTAGAATGAGTAATTTGACAAGGAAGTATACTATGAAAGGTCTGACACTGGGAAGTTTGAAGAACAAAGGGACTTTGGCGTGTTTGCCCATAGATCTCGGAAGGCAGGCGGGCAGGTTAATAGGGTGGTGAAAAAGTCATATGGGACACTCGCTTTTATCAATCGGGGCATAGATTACAAAAGCAGGGAGGTCATGATGGAGCTGGACAGAACTTTGGTGAGACCACAGCTGGAGTAGTGTGCAATTCTGGTCGCCACATTATAGGAAGGATGTAATTTACCAGAATGTTGCCTAGGATGGAACATTTAAGTTATAAAGAGAGGTTGAATAGGCTTGGGTTGTTTTCTCTGGAGCAGAGAAGACTGAGGGGTGACTTAATTGAGGTGCACAAGATTATGATGGGCATGGACAGGGTGGAAAGGGAGCAGCTGTTCCCCATAGTTGAAGGGTCAGTTACGAAGGGACAAAAGTTCAAAGTGAGAGGTAGAAGGTATGGGGAGATTTGAGGAAAAACATTTTTTTTACTCAGAAAGTAGTGACGGTCTGGAATGCACTGCCTGCGTGGGTGGTGGAGGCAGGATGCCTCACATCCTTTAAAAAGTACCCGGATGAGTACTTGGCACGTCATAACATTCAAGGCTATGGGTCAAGTGCTGGCAATGAGATTGGGTGGGCAGGGCAGGGCCATTTATGCATTGGTGTAGACCTGATGGCCGAAGGGCCTCTTCTGCACTGTAGTATTCTGTCATTCTGTGACCTCACAGGAGGCAGCGGCTCTACAACTATCCCCATCAATGATAGGAAGGCCAGCATATCAGTGCAAAAAAGGGCTTCAGCATTCGCAACAATCTCTAGCTAGAAGTGTCAAGTGGATTATACATCTCGGTCACCACCTCCTCCTCTTCCTAGGGATGCATGGTGACACAGTGGCTAGCACTGTTGCTTCACAGCGCCAGAGACACAGGTTCAATTCCAGCCCTGGATGACTGTGGAGTTTGCATGTTCTCCCAGTGTCTGCGTGGATTTCCTTCAGGAGCTCCGTTTTCCCCGCACAGTCCAAAAATGTGCAGGGTAGGTGGCTTGGCCATGCTAAATTGCCCCTTAGTGTGCAAATGTTAATTGGGGTTGCAGGGTTATGGGGATGGGATGAGAGACTGGGTGTAGGTAGAGTGTTCTTTCAGAGATTTGATGCAGACTTGATGGGCCGAATGGTCGCCTTCTTCACTGCAGGCTGCAGTGCTGGTATTCTACGAGCACCATTTGTGACTCCACAGACAATGTCCAGGCTTGGACTGACAAGCGGCAAGTACAAATGTTTATGTTATAGGCAATACACAGGAGCATTACAAAGAACAATACAATGCCGAGGCACAAAAGGAGATATTAGGAGGACCAATTAGTCAAAAACACAAAAGCCAATAGTTAGGGGAATGCCGCTATCTGGGGCTGCAGCATGTAAATGAGAAATAAGAGGGAGTGAAGGATAAGGAAACAGTGCAGTATAGTAATAGTAGCTATTGCACGTTTGCTGGCTATATTTAGATAGATTAGAATGGAAGGAGAGGAGAACAGTCTTGCCTTGCTGGGTGATAGCTGAGAGGCATTGGAGCAGGATGATATGGTCAACCACGTCAACGGTTATGGACAGATTGAGAAGTAGGACAAGGGAAAGTTTACCTTTGTCCATCACATAGGATGTTATTTGATAGGAGTTGATTCTGTAGCAGAGGCAGAAATCTAATTGGAGGGATTAAAACATGGAGTTCCAGGAAAGTTGAATAGATTTGAGGGGCGACAACAGCATAATTAAGTATTTGCAGAGGAAAGGGAGTTCTTTTAATTTATAGTACCAGATTCTTTTTTTTTCCAATTAAGGGGCAATTTAACGTGGCCAATCCACCTACCCTGCACATATTTGGGTTGTGGGGTGAGACCCACACAAACACAGGGAGAATGTGCAAACTGCACACGGACAGTGACCCAGGGCCAGGATCGAACCCAGGACCTCAGCGCGTGAGGTAACAGTGCTAACCACTGTCCCACCACGCTGCCCAGGGATTAGTTTCCAAGGATAGTGGGATCAAAGGTTGGTTTCTGGAGGGGATGATGACAAATTAAGATAGGGGAACAATGCCTAAACAGAGAATCATTAACAATATTAGCAAACATGGGGCCCGCTGACGAAGTTGAGTGATCAGCAGTTTAGTGGATTTCATGGACAAGATGCACTCAGAGGGTGTGGGAGATGAGGGGTGGGCGGAGAAAGAGAGAGAGAGGGAGAGAGAAAGAAATGAGAGAAAGATGCAAATTCAGGGCTAGGATGGGGAGGAACATTGGAGGAAGTTTAGTTTGATGAGCGAGAGGATGGGTCACTACAACAAGTGGAATTAGCACCCTAGGTTGGAGAGGGGGAAAGTTGATCACTGTCCTAATTTAGGTTTCCCACTTCCAATTCGATGGCGATGTGTGAGCATCAGGAAGAATGGGTCTGAAGTGGATGTCCACAACAGCCAAAAGGCTTACAAACTCTCAATATTAAGGCTCAGACACAAATAAAGGCCATTTAGATAAGGCATCAGTCCATAACCAAAACCTGAGGAAATATACTCCTAGCAAGACAATGACATTCAGGGCAAATATAAAGAAAGGTTAATATTCTAAAAAAAAAGTTACTCACTTTTAGAAACTCTCCCAAAAAGTGATATATCCAACCCAGAAAGTATTTATTTTAGCTCCTGGCTTACATTTATTGTCTAACATGCACTGTTATAATCACTGAATACAGGACAGCACGGTGGCACAGTGGTTAGCACTGCTGCCTCACACCACTCAGGTCCCAGGTTCGATCCCGGCTCTGGGTCACTGTCCGTGTTGAGTTTGCACGTTCTCCCCGTGTTTGCTTGGGTTTCGCCTCCATAACCCAAAGATGTGCAGGGTAGGTGGATTAGCCACGCTAAATTGCCCCATAATTGGAAAAAATTAATTGGGGACTCTTAAATTTCTTTTAAAAAATAAATAATAATCTCCGCATACAATGCGGTAATTATAGCAAGTGTTTAAGTTGGTTAAAAAAATTAATTTTCAATCATGAGAAAATTTACTTGAATATTAAACTACAATGAGCTACTAGGTTTACCTGTTTGGCAGACAGCAGAAACTCTCTTGCTTCGAAAGTACAATGCAACAATATGGGCACCATTGTCACATTTCATGATTTTAACAGTCTGGTTTCAAGCTTCCTATATTTTAGCTAAGTTCTATGTAAACCAAGTTGGGGAACAATCATTGCTGGGGGAGCTGAGCTGTGCATTAGCCTTGACCAACTCCAAGACTGACCAACTGCTTCATGCAACACTGTTGGAAATCATTTAGCTTTGCTGTAGTTGGCATTTTGTATTGCAGGCAACCACTGGTATCACTGCTTCAGGCTTCTGATAGTATTAGTGCCAGGCACTTGCTGCATGGTTGCATTTAACAGCACAGCATGCTTACCAAACTAAATCCCTCAGCACAAAAAAGAATAGGAGACTGTTAAATCTCCAGGGAATTTAATGTTTTCATCTCACATGCTGACTGAATTGTACACTACAATACAATCAATATTAATTGCTTTCAAATTTACCCCACAGAAACTATATTAATTACACAGATACATGCTAATTAATTACAAATGGTATCACATCTGGGGAGTCAAGACTAAGCTGAGTCTTCAGGTGATGTGGGATCAGATGTCTAGGGATATTTGGACCAAGGCAGTAATAGATTTAGATGTACGCAGCAGCCAAGATCTAAATCACAACATCTTGCATCTTGATTCACCTCAATACCTTGAGTACTCCTGGCCCTCCACTATCATACATTACCATTTTCGATCCCTTTCCACAAAAATAGTATGGTCAGAACCGTCTGTCATATAGTTTTGTGTTCAACAGGACATTAGTAAGAGGGGGTAGGTATTGTGACAATTTTATTCAACACTAAACAACATACTATGCTGAAATATCACTTGATCATCTGAATATACAATGATTGCCCACCACTGGGGCCAATTTAAGAATCAACCATGTTGCTGTGGGCCAGAGCCACATGTGGGCCAAACCAAGTAAACCGGACAGATTTCCTTCCCTAAAGAACATAAGTGAACCAGATAGGTTTTACAACAATTATGTTTTCAAGGTCATCATTAGACTTTAAGTCCAGATTTTTAATTGAATTAAAATTTCACTAGGGCGGCACGATGGCATAGTGTTAGCACCGCTACCGCATGGCGCCGAGGATCCAGGTTTGATCCTAGCCCCGGGTCACTGTCCGTGTGGAGTTTGCACATTCTCCCCGTGTCTGCGTGTGTATCACTCCCACAACCTAAAAGATGTGCAGGGTAGGTTGATTGGCCGCGCTAAATTGCCCCTCAATTGGGACAAAAAAAAAATTGGGTACTCTAAATTTATTTTTAAAAATTCAAATTTCACCATCTACTGTGGCAGGATTCGAACCCCTGGGTCTCTGGATTACCAGTCCAGTGACAATACCAGCTCTTGGTCTGTAACATTGTAGGTAGCAGATAGAACGGTGGAGCAGACCCGATGGGCCGAATGGCCTAATTCTGCCATTTTATGAACCATGAAGCCCCACTGCCTCCGTATAAATTTCTTCAATCCTCCAGTTTTAGTTCGGTGTACAAATTTTAATCCCAGATTGACTTGACCAGATTAAGAGCAAAATTAAAATAAAAAATAAGTGCAATAGATGTTGGAAATCTGAAATAAAAACAAAGTGCTGCAAAAATTCCACAGATTCTGCCAGGCCTGCTGAGAGAGAAACAGAATTAACATTCGAGTCCAATATGACTCTTCGAGCCTGACCAGATTGTTTGCTCATAGTTGCTCCATCTTCTTTCAAGGGTCAAGTTTCTCGTGCGGCATGGATATTTAAGAGAAGCTGAGAGAACTAAATGGCAATTGCGACTGTCATGTAAAAATAAAATTCCAAAACGCAATTATCTGCATTTGAGCCAGAAGTACAAAACCACCATGCTTTGATGGACTGAACTAGCAAAAGACTATGGCATCACTCAAAAAAATCAGCAATTAAATCTGCCTAAAACAGGATTCTACCTCAAAAAGAATCAGAAGCATAGAATTCTGAACTGACATGAAACGGTTAAAAATTTCTAAACTCTAACGTTAGATCATCTTGAAAGGTTTAAAGAAGGCAGCGATAAAACGCTTGGGAATTTCAGACCAAATTTTATTGAAAAAGCTTTTAAAAATACATATCTCCAGAAGTTAATCCCAGATGATTAGAAAAGAACAAAATCGCATCATAGAAAATGGTCAGTCAACGAAGAGACCCCAGACATGACAAAAAAGTGTTAATAATTATGGATAGTTACCATGGAAACGTTTTGTCTGCAGAATAGGAATCTTGCCCACCTTACTTTGGCTGATGAACAATGGAGATATCAAGCTTTTCAAGGGTCCCATTAGACGTCCCTGTTTTTAAAATGAATTTCTGCTTAAGAAGCCAGGGCTGAATTCTCCATCAGTTTGCCGGATTCAATGACTTTTGTGAGAAGCATTGCAACCTACTTTTGCAGGTACAGCTGGTAAACGACAGGAGAATTGACAAATTTGAAAAAATTGAAGCTGATCCTCCAACAAGTAAAGCAAATCTCTGGTGTTCCTCAGTCTGACTGAATCACTGTTAATGACTGAACATCCAAATATCCATAGAATCCCTTCAGTGCAGAAGATGATCATCGGCCCACCCAGTCTGCACCGACTCTCCAAAAGAGAATTCTACCTAGGCCCACTCCCCTGCCCAATCCCCTTCAACATTGAGCAAGGCCAATCCACCTAACATGCACGCCTTTGGGCTGTGGGAGGAAAAACTTGTAAACACGGGGAGAACGTGCAAACTCCACAGACAGCTAACCAAGGCTGGAATTGAACCCAGGTCCCTGATGCCACGAGGTAGCAGTTCTAACCACTGTGCCACTCTATCCTTTGGACCTTTCAACCACCCACACAAAATTTGTGGGGATATGGAGAGTTTAGAACGTGGCAACTTTGCTCCAGATAATCTGACTCAACAGCCTATTTTAAGATGCTCTGAGATTGGACACTTTGTTCATTGAGTGACATAAGTTTGACGTAAAAACATGGGCTGGGCTGGGCAAAACTTGGAGCAGCAAATGCACAATTTAATTCCAAATGCAAACCATTCAAAATAACTGATCTTCACCTTACAGTAAAATATTGGATGTTTACATTTTTCCCTTATCGGTGAAATATAAATGACTTAAAAATAGCCTGGAGCTGTTTGCAAGTGATTCTAAGGAAAGTCCTCCATTGTTACAGTATTTATGTTATCATTTTGTCTGGTCCAAAAATCCTGCTATGTGCAACACAAAATTGCTTTGGCAATCGGTATTAGGGTGTAGCAGGATGCTGGATTGCGCACCAGCTTTCTCCGATGCATTAAACAGAAATTTGTCCTGGCAAGTATCCAACTAGTTATGACATTTCAAATGCTGCAATTTCCTTCCTCCTCACGTTGTTGTAGATTCAAAAATAAGTGACAAAAAAGGGCAAAATTAATCGACCAGCTCATAATTACAAAAAAAGCATTTTCCTAATCAGCGTTAATAATAGAACTTTGTATTTTGTACTGACCCCTCAACAGTTATTTTGTGTCATATAATCATTGGCAGGCAAGTCATCGAAAATGCTCTCCAGTCCCCCACATAGAATAAGATTCCCCCATCGAGAGCCTGACTTCGATTATAGAAAGTCCCGCACTGTCGTAGGAGAGTCTTGTACCAATGTGGCAATGAATTGCTACCGTGCAGAAGGAGGCTATTCGGCCCAATGATCTGCACTGAGGCCCACTACCCCACCCTAGCCCCAGAATTCCACCTAACCTGCACATCTTTTTACACTGAGGGGCAATTTATCATGGCCAATTGACCTAACCTGCACGTCTTCAGACTGTGGGAGGAAACCAGAGTACCCGGAGAAAACACACGCAGACACGGTGAGAAAGAGCTAACTCCACACAGACAGCTACCCAAAGCCGGAATTGAACCCGGGACCCTAGCACTGTCAGGCAGCAGCTCTATAACCACTGTGCCATCGTGCCTCCCAATGGAACAACCCTCTGATCCATTTGGGGGGGGGGGGGGGGGGGTGGAAGAGAGAGAGAGAGAGAAAAGTAAGGGCTTTGTCGTCGCCTCCTCCTCCTCCTCTTCCCCCCCCCCTCCCCCCAAAGTAACTTTACACTGGTGTTCTACAACTACTGATCATCAGTCACAGAAGCCTAGAAACGATCTTGTTGCGGTGCCTCATTATATTCAGCTGTGAAAACTTAGCTCGTGTAGGATCTTCTTTATCTAAAGCACAGATAAATTGTAACACACATTGGGATTTAAATCATCAATTCACAATCAACTGCGGTCCAAAGGCAGGAAACTGCACATAAAAGCAGATAGAACACAGGTGGCATCGGGTACCCCACTAGTCACTGCCAATTGGGGAAAAACCCATTTATTCCAACTTTTTGCTTCCTGTCGGCTAACCAGCTTTCTATCCATCTCAAGACATTACCTGCAATCCCATGTGCTTTAACTTTACATAGTAATCTGCTGTGTGACACCCTGTCAAAGTCTAAATAAACTACATTCATCTAGTCAACTCTACTAGTTGGGCAGCACGATGGCACAGTGGTTAGCACTTCTGCCTCACGGCACTGAGGTCCCAGGTTTGATCCCGGCTCTGGGTCACTGCCCGTGTGGAGTTTGCACATTCTCTCCGTGTTTGTGTTTGTTTCACCCCCACAACCCAAAGATGTGCAGGTTAGGTGGATTGGTCATGCTAAAAATGAATTGGGTACTCTAAAATTTAAATAAACTCTACTAGTTATATCTTCAAGGAATTCCAGTAGATTTGTTAAGCATGATTTTCCTTTTCATAAAATCGATGCTGATTATACCACTGGGAAATCCTTGATAATGGACTCCAGTAACTTCCCTACTACCAACATTAGGCTCATTGGTCTATAGTGCGGTTTCGCTCTACCTCCCTTTTTGAATAGTTCGGTTATATTAGCTACCTTCCAATCTGTTGGAACCGTTCCAGAGTCCAAAGAACAGCTGCAGCTCCGGGGACATTTGAGAAGCTCAATACCATCCAGAACAAAGCACCCCACTTGATTGACATTGCATCCACCACCTTAACAATTCATTCCCTTCACCACAACATTTGCTGTCTTGTGTACCATCTGTAAAATGCATTGGTGCAATTCTCCAAGGTTTCTTTGAAGCACTTCCCAAACCCATGACTTCTACCAATGTGAAGAACAAGGGAAGCAGATGAATCAGAACACCATAATTAGCAACTCTCTTCAAAGGGCACACATGATCCTGATTTGTAAATATATCACAGCAGTTGGGTAAAAATCCTAGAACTCCCTTCCCAATAGCACTGTGGGAAAACCTTCACCCCAAAGTACAGTAATTCAAAGAGGCAACCGACATTACCTTCTCAATAGCACTTGGGAATGGGCAATAAATGTTGGCTGCATCCCATAAATGAATGTTAAAAAGAATAACGTGCATTGAAAGGCAGAATTGCTTTACTGACTGGAGAATGCCCAATGGGAGGCAGCAGCTTAAACAAAATAAGACATCCAATCACTATTTCCAACTGTAGTCCGAGGGCGGCACAGCAACACAGTGGTTAACACTGTTGCTACACAGCGCCAAGGTCCCAGGTTCGATTCCCGCTTGGGTCACAGTCTGCAGTTTGCACCTTCACCCCATGTCTGCGTGTGCTTTCCTCAAATCTTCAAGAAGAAATTCACAAGTAGTGCGAATTGTGAAAACATATTGGCAGGGAGGGGCAGAGAGAAGGAGATCTCTGTCAGAACATCAAACTTTATTTTTAGATCAGGACAATCCGGTATGCAAATAGTCATTTGGTAGTACAGAACTTATGTAGTGCTGCAGAAAGACATGTCAAACCGTTTTGTCTTGCACTCATGTTGATACCAGCATAAGAAGAAAACAACAATTTATACTCGAGAAGAAGAGTGCCAATTGGTTGGCAAATGGACTCTGATTGGTTGAGGCACTGCAGTGGAGAATGCTCCAGTTAATGGTGACTGACCGATATTATCTATTATCAGTCATCAACTGGTACATTCTCCAGAGTCCACTTGCCAGTCAATCTGCATTCCCTTCTCATACAGTATAAATTATTGTTTTCCCCCTTATATTGGTAGAACATAGCACAGTACAGGCCCTTCAGCCCATGATGATGTGCCGACCATTTATCCTAATTTAGGATCAACCTAACCTACACCCCTTCAAATTTACTGCTGTCCATGTGCCTGTCTAAGAGTCGCTTAAATGTCCCTAATGACTCTGACTCCACCACCTCTGTTGGCAGTGCATGTCATACACCCACCACTCTGTGTAAAGAACCTACCTCTTGACATCTCCCCTATACCTTCCTCCAATCACCTTAAAATTATGTCCCTCGTGACAGCCATTTCCACCCTGGGGAAAAGACTCTGGCTATCCACTCTATCCATGTCTCTCATCACCTTGTACACCTCTATCAAGTCACTTCTCTGCCTTCTTCGCTCCAGTGAGAAAAGCCCTAGCTCTCTCAACCTTTCTTGATAAGACGTGCCCTTCAGTCCAGACAGCATCCTGGTAAATCTACTCTGTACCCTCTCCAAAGCATCCACATCCTTCCTATGAGGAAGAATGGAACTGGACACAATATTCCAAGTGTGGTCTAACTAGAATTTTATAAAGCTGCAGCAAAACCTCGTGGTTCTTAAACTCAATCCGCCTGTTAATGAAAGCCTTCTTAACCCTATCAACCTGAGCGGCAACTTTGAGGGATCTATGTACGTGGACCCCAAGATCCTTCTGTTCCTCCACACTTCCCAAGAATCCTGCCTTTAACCCTATATTCAGCATTCAAATTTGACCTTCCAAAATGAATCACTTCACATTTATCAAGGTTGAACTCCATCTGCCACTTCTCAGCCCAGCTCTGCATCCTGTCAATGCCCCGTTGTAACCTGCAACAACCCTCAACACTATCTACAACTCCACCAACCTTCGTGTCATCGGAAAACTTACTAACCCACCCTTCCATTTCCTCATCCAAGTCATTTATAAAAACCACAAAGAGCTGAGGTCCCAGAACAGATCCTTGTGGGACACCACTGGTCACCGACCTCCAGGCAGAATACTTTCCATCCACTACCACTCGCTGTCTTTTCCGGCCAGCCAATTCTGTATCCAGACAGCCAAATTTCCCTGTATCCCATGCCCCCCCAACTTTCAGAATGAGCCTACCATGGGGAACCTTATCAAATGCCTTACTGAAATCCATATACACCACATCCACTGCCCGACCTTCATCAATGTCTCGTCACATCCTCAAATAATTCAATGAGGCTTGTGAGGCATGACCTGCCCCTCACAAAGCTATGCTGACTATCTTTAATCAAACTATGTTTTTCTAAATAATCATAAATCCTATCTCTCAGAATCCTTTCCAATATTTTGCTCACCACAGACGCAAGACCGATAGGTCTGTAATTCCCAGGGATTTTCCTATTCACTTTCTTGAATAGGGGAGCAACATTTGCCTCCCTCCAATCATCCAGTACTACTGCAGTGGAGAGTGAGGACGCAAAGATCATTGCCAATGGTGCAGCAATTTCCTCCCTCGCTTCCCGTAGTATCCTTGGGTATATCCTGTCAGGTCCAGAGGACTTATCTATCCTGATGCTTTCCAAAATTTCCATCGGTCAACCAGTTAGAGTCTATTAACCTGGTTCACACTGTTATCATGGGCAATAAGGTCCCTCTCTCTAGTGCAGGGGTGGGCAAACTTTTCCGTGCAAGGGCCAAATTCAGAAATTCACAATTTTAAAGGGCCGCATAGTATATTAAGTAAAATAATTACTTCACCCGGTTATGATTCTGGGCGCCTCATATAGAACATAGAACACAGAACAGTACAACACAGAACAGGCCCTTCGGCCCTCGATGTTGTGCCGAGCAATGATCACCCTACTCAAGTCCACGTATCCACCCTATACCAGTAAGTAACCCAACAGCCCCCCCCCCATTAACCTTAAAAGAAAAATGAAAAAAAAAAATGTTTAAAAAAATTTTTTTTTTTTTTTTTTAATGACTTGGTGGGCCGCATAAAGACCTTTGGCAGGCCGCATGCGGCCCGCGGGCCGTGGTTTGCCCACCCCTGCTCTAGTGAATACTGAAGCAAAGTATTCATTTAGGGCCTCCCCCATCTCTTCAGACTCGAGGCGCAAGTTCTCTCCACTATCCCTGATCGGCCCTCCCCTCCTCTCACTCTGATCATCCTCTTATTCCCCACATAAGTGTAGAACGCCTTGGGGTTTCCCTAATCCTTCCAGCCAGGGCTTTTTCATGCCCCCTTCTAGCTCTCCTCACTCCATTTTTGAGTTCCTTCCTGGCTAACTTGTAGCCTTCTAGGGCAGAGTCAGATGCTTGCTTTCTCAACCTTACGTAAGCTTCCTTCTTCCTCTTGACTAGAAACTCCACTTCTCCTGTCATCCAAGGCTCCTTCACCTTTCCATTCCTTCCTCGTCTCAGTGGGACAAAACTATTCAGCACTCGCAGCAAGTGCTCCTTAAACAATCCCCACATTACTGTTGTGTATTTCCCAAAGAGCAATTGTTCCCACACTTTATGCTCCTCAGCTCCTGTCCAACAGCAGTATAATTTCCCCTCCCCCAATTAAATACCTTCCCATACTGTGTGTTCCATGACTATGGTAAAGGTCAAGGAGTTGTGGTCACTGTCACCGAAATGCTCTCCCACCGAGACATTTGACACCTGGCCCGTTATGTTGCCGAGCACCAAGCTCAATATGGCCTCCCCCCTAGTCGGCCAATCTACATATTGAGTCAGGAATTCTTCCTGTACACACCTGACAAAATCTGCTCCATCCAAACCATTTGCACTAGGGAGATTCCAGTCAATATTAGGGAAGTTGGAAGTCACCCATGAAAACAACTCTGTTATTTCTGCACCGTTCTAAGATCTGCCGTCCAATCTGTTCCTCCATCTCTCTGCTGCTATTTGAAGGGGGGGGGGGTCGGTCGTCCGAGAGAAAACTCCCAATACAGTGACTGCTCCTTTCTTGTTTCTGACTTCCACCCATACTGACTTAGTACACAAACCCTCCTTAACTACCTCATTTTTTGCAGCCGTGGTGCACTGCTTAATAAACAGTGCCACTCGCCCTCCTCTTTTACCTCCCTCCCTATTCTTCTGAAAACATCTAACCCCGGAACATCTAACAACCATTCCTGCCCCTGTGAAATCCATGTCTCCGAAATGGCCACAACAAAATAGTTCCAAGTACTGATCCATACTCTTAAGTTCATCTCCCTTATTCCTGAAACATGCACACTTTAACCCATTCCACTGAGTGCAACTTTTCCCTATTAACTGTCTATCCTTCCTCACAGACTTGCTGCATACTATTTCTGCCTGTTCAACAGCTACCCTATCCTCTGATCCATAGCTCTGGTTCCCATCCCCCTGCCAAACTAGTTTAAACCCTCCTGAACAGCTCTAGCAAATCTCCCACCCAGGGTATTGGTGCCCCTCCAGTTTAGGTGCAATCCGGCCTTCATGTACAGGTCCCATCTTCCCCAGAGGATATCCCAATGATCCACATATCTGAAGCCTTCCCTCCTGCACCAGCCCTTTGCCACATTTTCAGCTGCACTCGCTCTCTCTTCCTTGCCTCACTTGCACGTGGCATCGATAGCAATCCTGAGATCACTACTCCGCTTGTCCTGCACTTTAGCTTCCAACCTAACTCACCAAAATCACTTTTCAAGATCCTCAACCCTTTTCTTAGCTATGTCGTTGGTGCCTATGTGCACCACGACTTCTGGTTGCTCCCCCTTCCCCTTAAGAATCCTGTAGACTCAATACAAGACATCCCTGGCTCTGGCAATGGGAAGCAACATACCTTCCGGGAGTCTCGCTGGCGACCACAGAATCTTCTATCTATTCCCCTAACCATTGAGTCTCCTATCACTATTGTTTTTCTATTCTCCCCCCCTTCCCTTCTGAGCTACAAAGCCAGAATCAGTGCCAGAGACTTGGCCGCTAGGGCCTTCCCCCGGTAGATCATCCCCCCAACAGAATCCAAAACGGTATACTTGTTTTGAAGGGGAACGGCCACGAGGGATCCCTACACTGTCTGCCCGTTCGTTTTCTTTCCCCTGACTGTAACCCAGCGGATATGCCCTGTACCTTGGGTGTGGCTACCTCCCTGTAACTCTTCTCTATTATCCCCTCTGCCTCCCAGATAATCCAAAATTCATCCAGCTCCAGTTCCCTAACACGGTCTCTGAGGAGCTGGGGTTGGGTGCACTTTCCACAGGTCTAGTCAGCAGGCCACCGGTGGTATCTCTCACCACCCACATCCTACAGGAGGAGCCTCCATCCCCTCTTACCTTACAGAATAGAGCTGCCCTGTGGACCAACTGGAACTCCGCCCTCCGCTCCCAGTCAGCTGCACTCTCTAAACTCCCGGCTCCCTTCACACTCTTTGAGGAAATGTCGGAAATGAAATGAAAGGAGCACCTTACTCCCTCCTCACCTAACTCGCTCAGTCACCAACCTCTCACTATAGCACTCAAATGCACCCAAATTCAGCAGTGTAAACAAAGTCTGCACTGTAGCTTGCTCACCTTTATACTGGTAACCTTGCAAAATGTCCTGATGAGTGCAAGACAAAAAGGTTCAACATGTTTTTTTCAGCAAGTCTGGTAAGTTTCATTAATATCTGGCCAATTCTGAAGCTCAGTCAATAACTGCCATCTCTGAAGTCAAGAGTGGGTATGAAATGAAAAATGAAAATGAAAATTGCTATTGTCACAAGTAGGCTTCAAATGAAGTTACTGTGAAAAGCCCCTAGTTGCCACATTCCGGTGCCTGTTTGGGGAGGCTGGTACGGGAATTGAACCGTGCCACTGGCCTGCCTTGGTCTGCTTTAAAAGCCAGCGATTTAGCCCAGTGTGCTAAACCAGCCCCAAAAATTATGTTTGCATTGGCCGGGAATCGAACCCGGGCTCCCGCGTGGCAGGCGAGAATTCTACCACTGAACAACCAATGCAATATTACGCTATCTTAAAAAGTACTGATCAAAACTGATGAATAATATTGTCTGATAACCACTGAATCTGTCCGCTAACCCTAGTGCAATTTGAGGAAAAACTGGCTGAACAGTGATGTTCTATTAGCATTGAACCGTTCCAGATTGGCCAGCAAATCTTCTGCAATTGAAATACAAAAAGAAAATTCTGAAAACTGACACCACTGAGGCTCAATACTTCCTACTCATTCTGTTTATGGAAATACTGTCACTTCATATTTAGAAGACAACCACCACATTTAATTTATCATGCTTAGTAACTTACAAGTCTTCAGTCCCTTGCATTAGATGTAATGATGCAGCAACTGGGTCCAGACTTCAACGACTTCCACCTACAAAGTTAGAGATTTAAGACAACAATAATGAAATGTATATTAATGTTTGAAAATGTATTCTATAAGTGTAGAGTAATAAAACAATACAAAATTGGATCACTGATTAACTTTCACAATTGTCAAAATATATACTTATCTACATGGTTGGTGAAATCTCCTTTTTCAATATCCAGTATAGACAAATTTAAAAACAAAAGATACAAATATACAGAATCTCTTATTCTGAATAGAAATGGAAAATTCTAGAGAAAGTTCTTGTGGTACAAGTATTTTGGACTGTCTTACACACTTGTTCTTATCAATGAATATCAGCCGTGGGACCCTTCTGGTCAGGATAGCCGTCAGATTTTCTACATATTGGACAATTCATGTCCACTTTTTTCGTCACAAGCAGTGTTAATCCAGCTGCAAGCAACAAATGTGCAGGGATAATTTTCCCATTTCCTTTTAAAGATATAATTTTATTATTATGAACTGTAATTTTGAACTTTGTACGTGCAACAGCTTTGGTGAAAGTCGGTTTTGGGGTGATTTAGACCAATAAAACATTAATATTCTAAAAATGAGATAAAAGCAATTGGTAGCTACATTTAAAGCAGCTCTGACTTCGACATCTTGATCTGAACTAATATCTTCTTAAACAATACTACATCAGTGTTAGCTTTTCTTTCAAGTTAACCCAAAATTTGTTCAGTTTCTAAAATTGAAAGAAATTCAGATGTTTCATCACCATTCTAAAGCAGGAAGATGTGATTAAGCTGCAGCAGTGGCAGTTGTAGACACAACAGGTAAGCCATATATGTTTTCATAAAATGATAAGTTTGCTACCAGTACAGATGATACATGCCTCAACTAATACCGGCACTGGTAAGCTTTAATTCAAAATACCAAACATCCCACTGCCCCACAAGATGTTTGACATTCAATAATTGTGAAAGAATTAAACATTTTTTGATGCATCAAGTTGAGGATATTAGTCTCATGGACAGAAGTAATGGAATTGGTGAAAAGTAACATAAATATAATCCTTCCAATTCAACTTGAAATGCACATTTGCAGTCGCCAATTTTTGTCCCAAGCAAAGTTCTTACTCAAGATAGCAGAAAGCCAAGTAAACTGAACCACCACCTGGAGACCTGTCCTCAAAGATAACCCACAGCATGTTTCAAACAAACACACTTTCAACTGAAAGCACAGGCAACACTAATCCAGAATCTTGATAGCTGTCTGAAAATAGTTTTGTCAAGATTATGTAAACTTGGAAATGAATGCTGTTAATTTTTAATCATCTGTCTGTATCCCTACTTAATTTCTTCAATCAGCACTTGGAGGTTTCAGAGGATAATTTGGCCAAAATATTTGTTTTAAATATAAATTTTGAGCGTACCCAATTCATTTTTTCCAATTAAGGGGCAATTGAGCGTGGCCAATCCGCCTAGCTTGCACATCTTTGGGTTGTGGGGAGCAAAACCCACACAAACACGGGGAGAATGTGCAAACTCCACTCGGACAGTGACCCAGAGCCAGGGTTGAATCTGGGACCTCGGCGCCGTTAGACTGCAGTGCTACCCACTGAGCCACCGTGCTGCCCCCTGGCCAAAATATTTGACTAGACCAATGAATCTAACCTTGTAAGAGAAGAGCAAACACTTTATCACGAAAAAGAGAGTTTGGCTAAAAAACATTATCTGAGGAGTAGTGATGCAAAGCATGTCACCAACATTGTCTTGCTATTACAAAGTGTCAATCCTAAAAGTTAATGTATTTCTGAAGCATTTGTATCAGCTTTATACAAAATTGAGTGATTGAATCCCATGGAGAGTATTGAATTGCTGGATTGTAGCTGGTTTCAAAATCCATTTTCAGAGTTCTTCTTGCAAAGAGCTAGTTTGCTGCGAGTCTAAAAAGATTTGATCAATGCTGACTGCTATTTTGAAAGACAATTTCATGCCTTTGACCAGTTACGGCTCTCAGATTAAAAAAGGTTTTGATGAAAGGTCATCAACATGAAATGTTAAGTCTGTTTCTCTCCCCACAGACGCTGCCTGACTTGCTGAGCATTTCCAGTCTTTCCTGCTGTTATGAGTTCTTTCAGATGTTTCAAAGAGCTTCAAAATACTTTTCATCTCACGCATTTTATTTTTCACATTTATAATTTTCTTGACATCAATCATTATGGAGCGCTTTGAGAGGTTGGTCATTAGACACATCATTCTCCCAGAATGCCTTAATCCACTGCGGTTTGCATACCTCCACAACCAGTCCACAGCAGACGTCATCTCCCTGGCCCTACACTCATCTCTGGAGCATCTCGACAACAAGGACTCCTACGACAGACTCCAATTCATTGACTCCACCTTCAACACCTTAATACCAGCCGAGCTCATATCCAAACTTCAAAACCTAGGAGTTAGCTCCTTCCTCTGCTACTGGATCCTTGACTTCCTGACCCATAGACCACAATCAGTGAAGATAAACAACAACACCTCCTCCACGATAGTTCTCAATACCGGGTTAGTCCGATACTATACTCCCTACACACACGACTGTAGCAAAACGTGGCCCCTACTCCATCTACAAGTTTGCTGATGACAACCATAGTGGGTCAGATCTTGAACAACGATAAGTCAGAGTACAAGAGATAGAGATAGAGAATTTGAAGTGATGTAACGATAACAATCTCTCCCTCAATGTCAATAAAACTAAGGGGCTGGTTATCGACTTCAGGAGGCAAAGTATCATACACACCAGTCTGCACAAATGGTGCCGAGGTGGAGATGGTTGACAGCTTCAAATTCCTAGGTGTGCACATCACCAATCTGTCCTGGTCCACCCACGCTGACGCTAAGACCAAGAAAGCACAACAGCATCTATACTTCCTCAGGAAACTAAGGAAATTCGGCATATCCACACTGACTCTTACCAACACAATAGAAAGCATCCTATCTGACTGCATCACAGCTTGGTATGGCAACTGCTAGACCCAAGACAGTAATCAACTACAGAGAGTTGTGGACATACCCAAGTCCATCACGCGAACCCGCCTCGCATTCATTGATTCTGTCTACACCTGCCTTGGGAAAGCAGGCAACATAACCAAAGACCCTTCCCACCCGGCTTATTCACTCTTCCAACTTCTTCCATCGGGCAGGAGACACAAAAGTCTGAGAACACGCACAAACAGTCTCAAAAACAGCTTCTTCCCCACTTCCTAAATGATCCTCTTTAGGGACTGATCTGATCTCGTCACACATCTTCTCTACATCTTCTGTACTCCTGTATGCTTCATCCGATGCCTGTATCCATGTATTTACATTGTGTATTTATGTATGCCCTATGTTTTTTTTTGATGTATGGAATGATCTGTCTGGACTGTATGCACAATACTTTTCACTGTACCTCAGTACATGTGACAATAAACAAACCGAATCTCCCCCTCACCTCACCCCTGGAAAAGTGACAATCCCTACAACAGCCACCTGGGCACATTAACGCACATTGTGTTTACTTGATTTTCTCAGGCTATAACCCTTCTTTCAATTTCTAGTTGCCTCTTTTGACCCCAACATGACAAAGAAAGGGTGTAACAAAGTAGATTCAAGGCACCAAGGAAACAGAACAAACTCTTTCCTTAACAATGTGCAAGAGCAATTTGAGGTAACTATTTTTCTTGATTTCTTTCCTCCCATTAGGCATTTTATAATTACCTTTTTTGTCTCATAAGTGACCTCTGTATGCGATTATTTAATAATATTCACTACTAGTGTCAAAAGTAGGCATACATAACACTGCAATGAAGCCACTGTGAAAATCTCCTAGTCGCCACACTCCGGCGCCTGTTCGGCTACACCGAGGAAGAATTCAGAATGTCCAATTCACCTAACAAGCACATCTTTCGGGACTTGTAGGAGAAAACCGGAGCACTCGGAGGAAACCCATGCAGACATTGGGAGAACGTACAGACTCCGAATAGACAATGACCCAAGCCGGGAATCGAACCTGGGTGCCTGGAGCGGTGAAGCAACAGTGCTAATTACTGTGCTACCATACATCTTATGCACAATGTTTGAAACTGGTCTCAATATGGGCTAAGCTACTCTGGTTGATTATGCAGATACACATTGCTGGAACTCTGCATTAACCTCACATGAATAAGCAATTCAACCTGACAGCAGATTTGAAAACTCAACATTTTTGTGAACTTACAATGTTATTAGTTCCCTGAATGTCAAGATAAACGCAGGAAGCAAAGCGGAATGTTTATTGCCAGCTGCACTTCTCCAACTCTAAACCACCCAAAGGGAAGTCTCAATCACCTTACCAATAGTTAAGACAAGTGCCAAAACACAAATGTGTGGGGAAATAACATGAGAAAACCCATCATTAAAATACCGTGTAGCAGTACAGCACCAATAGCAGTTTAAATTTTAACCTGGAAGAGAGCAACCACAGTGCCCCTTCAGAACATGTTGCAGAACCCAAAACATCTTCCTCAAAAGGAGTTTGAGAATGCAACTTTTCTTTTCTGATTGCAGGTTAATGTTGTATAATCCCACACAAAATAGCTTCCTCCAGAAATATAACCAAGCCCAAGCATCTCCACACATTTTCAACAGTTGCAGTTGAAATATTGTACATCCACTAGATATGATTCAAACACACACAAACACTGTTTGGAATTGTTTACGGTCTGGCCCTTAGCATCTGTTACAGAAATCTTCTGCCCTAATAAACTGTAACGTTTAGCTCTTTTAAAATACAGTAAAGGTGACCAAAATGATCCCACTTAACACTGAAAACAGGAGATTTGCTATAAAGGCAGGTTTAAGTTTTCATTGATTTTATATCTGGAGAGTTTTCGTTTTAAGAGATTGAATCCAGATGAAATATCATTTTGCCTGCTCAAAACCAGGAAATGCTAACTTCATGTTGCTACATTACGTTCTTGGACATAGAAAATAGGAGGCCATTCAGCCATTTGAACCTTCTCGCCATTCAATGTGATCATGACTGATCCTCAGTCTCAACATCATACTCCCACTATCTCCCTATACCTTTTACTCCCTTTAAGGTCAAGACATGTATTTATTTCTTAAATACATTCAATGACTTGGCCTCCACAATCTTTTGTGGTGGAGATTTCCACAGGTTCACCATCCTCAGTGAAGAAGTTTCTCCTCATTTCAAATCTTAAATGGCCCTGTCAGAAATTCATACGTTTAATTTAGACTCAATGAATACACACCTAGGTCAACCCAATCTCTCCCCATAGGACAATCCTGCCATCACCATCCCAGGAATCAGTCTGGTGAACATTCACTGCACTCCCTCTATGGCAAGCATATATTTTCTTAGTCAAGGAGACCAAAACAATACCCTAGGTGTGGTCTCACCAATGTCTTGTACAGAATCAAGCGTGTCTTACTGCAGCTGTACTTAAATAGTTTTGCAATGAAGGCCAACATACAATTTGCTTCCCTAATTGCTTGCCTAATTGCTGCTTTCAAATGAATGGAGTACAAGGGCACCCAGGTCCCGTTGTACATCAACATTTCCCAATCTATCACCACTCTCCATTCCGTCTTTTCTAACAAAGTGGATAACTTCATATTTATCCACACTATACTACTTTTGCCATGTATTTGCTTACTCACACAACTTGTCTAAATTGCCTTGAACCCTCTTTATTTCCTCCTCACCACTTAATTCCACCCAATGTTGTATCGCCAGCAAACTTGGCAATATTACATTTGATTCCCCTCATCCAAATCATTGATATATATTGTGAAAGCTGGGGTCCAAGCACTGATTCCTTGCAGTACTCCACTGGTCACCTCCTTCAACTCTGAAATAGATCCACCTATTCCTACTCTGTTTCCTGTCTGCTAACCAATTCTCAATCCATGCCAGCCTATTACCAAGTCATGTTAAACTGCCCCTTAGTATCCAAAAAAAGTTAAAGTGGGGTTACTGGGATGAGGGGGGGGGGGGGCATGGCCTGGGTAGGGTACTCTTTCCAAGGGTCAGTGCAGACCTGATGGACTGAATGGCCTCCTTCTGCACTGATTCTATGATGGTACTTTAAAAGTACTAGCAAATTCAATTAAAATTCCTCAAACTTCTGTCAATCCAATAGATTATACATATTCCTGCTGAAACAACCTTTGCTGTTTTCTTCAAGGCTACGGGATTTTCTGCAAATATCCTTTCTCAGGCCCAATTCTGGATCCAAACCCATTCACCCATCCTCGCTGCTCTCACCAATTCTTGGTTTCCTTCGCCCATCCCCACAACACCTCAAATTTAATATTTTTCATTGTTGTATCTAAACTCTCATCTCACTACCTCCAGCTTCCCAACACCAGTAAACTGTCTACCAAAAGAGAAAATGCTGGAAAATCTCAGGAGGTCTGACAGCATCTGTAAGGAGAGCAAAGAGCCAACGTTGAGTCCAGGTGACCCTTTGTCAAAACTGGCTGTCTGCCCATCTTAATCCAGCCTCTTGTACATTAGCTTCTCACCACTGGTGGTCAGGCTACCTACATTCTGGAGTTCTCTCCTGAATTTAATAGTAATAATCTTTATTGTCACAAGTAGGTTTACATTAACACTACAATTAAGTTACTGTGAAAAGCCCCTAGTCATCATATTCCAGCGCCTGTTCGGATACAGAGAGGAAGAATTTAGAATGCCCAATTCACCTAACAAGCACGTCTTTCGGGGCTTGTGGGAGGAAACTGGAGCACCCGGAGGAAACCTACGCAGACACGGGGAGAACATGCAGACTTCTCACAGGAGAGTGGCCCAAGCCAGGAATTGAACCTGGGACCCTGGAGCTGTGAAGCAACTGTGCTAACCACTATGCTACCGTTTGCCCATGTTTTATTGCTTCTCAGCATCTCCTCTAATATACTATCAATTTGTTTTTTTATTAGACTTCTGCCCGATGGCATCAATGACTTGCATTGACTCCATGTCCCATAACACCTCAAAAATAACATTGTCACCCCTTTTAAACCCTTCATAGCTTTGGCCTTTGCACTTTCTACAACCTTGCCGTGCCCCAAATATTTTGCTTTCCTCAGACTTTGACCACTTTTCTTCCCTTTGGTGATTGTGCCTTTAGCTTTCTTGGCATAAATGTATTTAAATAACCTAAAGGACTTCACAAAAGCACAACCAAAAATATATGCTGGGATATTGGTCAAAGAAATCCATCCTTGGAAGACTTTTAAAAAAAGTTGAATTAAGTTGGATGGGGTTATGGGGATAGGTCAGGGGAGTGGGCCTAAGGTAGGGTGCTCTTTTAGAGAGTTGGTGCAGACTTCATTGGCTGAATGGCCTCTTTCTACACTGCACAGAGATTCTATTAAGAGGCTGAGGGATTTAGGTAGGAAATTAAGAGTGTGGTAACCAGGATAACCATTGTTCTTCAGGACAACTTTGTTTGACAAGCTATCACCCCATTACAGAGTCTGTTCGTCAATGGAAAGTTAGTTGCATATAAATGGAATGGCTCTGGTCGTTTGTGTAAATGGGAGTGGGTAATCAAGCAGTCCAAATTACAATTGATAGGTTCCAGTCTGGACATCCCAGAGGAGACCTTGGTTTTGAGGGCTGGTCGGAGCTTAGTAAGAGAATCAATTTGAAACAGGTAAAGAGAGATGGTTGTAAGGAACCATCGAAGTGGTGATGAAAAAACCCAGAGAGGCGGCTTTGGAAAAGGGTTCTAAACGAATGCCCCTATCAGAAGAAAGATTGCTTCCTAAATGCAAATGTTGCCTTTGCCTGAATGTGTAAGTGAAATGAGTGCTATATTTTCATGAAAGTGCTGTTTGATGAGAACTAGTGTGAAAGTTAAGAAACTACATGTAATCTGTTAGCGGTAGAGTTGAAGTTTAAGAGTTTAAATATTGTTTTCTTTCCTTTTGTTTTAATAAAGTTTGTTTATAAAATAACCAAGTCCCAACTCTTATATTCTTACTCACTCTGGTTCAGTATCTTAGCCACTGTTGAGGGCTGAGCAGGCATCCGTAACAACCGTCTCCGCATTTACATCCTTAAATGAGGTAACCACCAATGTTTGCTCCTCGAGAAGTAGTCTCAGATGTTAAGCTAACTGGCTTGGAGGCGCTGATTTTCGGTCTCCTTCCCTTTTTGAATAAAGGAGCTGCATTTGCTATCTTCCAATCTAATGGGACGATCGGCAAAACAAGGGAATTTTGAAAAATTTAAACCATTGCATTAACTATCTCACTACACTTTTCTTAAGAGAATGAACTCCATCAGGATCCAGTGCTTGTCAGCCAGCAGCTCCAACAATTTACTCAGTACCACTTCTTTGGTGATTGTAATGTTTCTGCATTCTGCCCCACCCTTTAATTTCCTGATTGAAAGTTGCTTCTGGGATGTTACATTATCCTCGAGAAGACCGATCCAAAGTATCTCTTCAATTCATCTGCCATCATCTTGTTTTTGATTGTCAATTCTTCAGATTCACTTTCTATAAGGCCCACTTTGTTAACTCTTTTCTTTTTCAAAAATTTATTAAAACTCTGTCTATTTTTACATTTCTGGCCAGCTTTCATTCGTACTAATTTTTCTCATTAATCTTTTGAGTCATCCTTTGCTGCTGTTCCTTATATTCTGTCCAATCTTCTGACCTTCCATCTATCTTTGCACAATTATATGCTTTTCCTTTAGGTTTTATACCCGCTTTAACCTATCGAGTTAATTACGGATGGTAAATCCATCCCTTGGACTTTTTTTTTAATAAACAATTTTATTGAGGTAGTTTTTGGCTTTATAAACAGTTACAGACATCATCAGAAAGAAAGCAAAAAAGGCAAAAATGTGCAAACATCCACGTACTTTCAATACTTCCATCGTAACATATTGCACAAGCCCGCTCCTCTCCCACCCGTACTACCCGCCATATTTTCCCTTCTACTCTACTCTTACCCCCCCCCCACCCCCTGCTGACACTCACTTTCCCGCAAAGAAGTCAATAAATGGTTGCCATCTCCGGGCGAACCCCTGCACAGATCCCCTCAAGGCAAACTTAATTTTTTCCATACCCAGGAAACACGACATGTCCGCAAGCCACCACTCAGTCTTCGGGGGCTTTGAGTCCCTCCACGCCAATAGTATTCGTCGCCGGGCTATCAGGGAAGCAAAGGCCAAAACATCGGCCTCTTTCCCTTGGACTTTTACTCATTGGAATGCATCTATTATGTGTATTCTGCAATAGCGTCATTAATGTTCGCCACTTCCTCTCTTTTGACCAATCCCTTAACGTAACTTGTCAGCTCACTTTAGCCAGTTCTGCTTCATACCCTCATAATTGCTCTTATTTAAGTTGAAAAACAGAGGCTGGGATTCCACCTCTTCTCCTCCCCTCCCTCCCCACCACCCCATGATTGTGCGTTTTCCAATGGTGGAGGGGGCTTTCCATTGGATCTTCTGGTCTGCCAAAATCTATGGCGTCTTGTATGTCTCGCCCGCCCAGCCCCACGGGAACCTGTCATGGGGAGTTGCCTTTGGCTCCAGAACACGCTGTTCTGAAATACCATCCTGGAAACATTCTATGAACTCATCTAGGTTACTTTTACCCATTTGGCTTTTCCAGTCTATGCGTGGATTAAAATCTCCCATGATTATAGCCGTGCCTTTCTGACAAGCTCCCATTATTTCTTCTTTTATGCTCCACCCTACCATTTGGCTATTATTTGGAGGTCTGCACGGGTCCTTAAAAATGAATCACTAAATGTTAGCCTGAAGGTTCAGCAAGCGATTTGGTTGTCAAATGGAATGTTGGAAATTATTGCAAGGGAGTTAGGAATATAAAAGTAGTGACATCTTGCTACAACTGTATAAGGCATGTGAGACCATACCTGAATACAGTTTTGGTTTTCTTAATTGAGGGATATTATTGCATTGGACGCCGTTCAGAGAAGGGTATTCCAGGCCGATTCCTGGGATATGTCGTTGCTGAAGAAAGGTTGAGCATGTTGGACCTATACTCATTGGAGTTTAGATGGATGAAAGGTGATCTTATTAAAATATACATCCCGAGAGAAACTTAATAGATGTCGAGTGGATGTTTCCTAACTAGGCACCAGACCAGGGTTTAAAAATAAGGGGTTTCCCTTTTAAATCTGATACGTGGCGACAGATTTTTGATTAACAAGGGAGTCAAGGGTTATAGGGCAGACAGGAAAGTCGAGCTGGGGCCACAATCAAATCAGCCATGATTTTATCGAATAGCATAGCAGACCTGAGGGGCCTGTATTTCTTAAGATTTTATGATCTTTGAGCTGTCAGGTTGAGAATGAATGTAACAAATGCATTGATGCATTTGTGTTTCAGTGAAGTAGTGATGTTCTGACAATTGCAGTTGATTTACCACCTTTTGCAGAGTATGATATACTCAAATAATTTGCATGTATGTGATGGAGTAATGCATCTCCTACCATTAGAATAAATTCAGAGGGAAGACTTCCGGTGGCGGCGATGACGTAGGAAGCCGCACATTTGGGAGCTCCCGATTCAAACGGACTTTTCGGCTCTTTTTAGAGCCCAAAACGGAGCTTTTTTCGACGTCTCCCGGTGGGAGAAGGTGCACTGATCGACTTTCTCCACATTTCATGACTCGAACTCGGAGTGGAAAGGGGGAAAAAACGGCAGCAGCTCCCCAGAAAAAACGGGGGAAGGATTCCAAGATGACGGCCGGCGGAGCACCAGAGGAGCTGCTCTCCTGCGCTGTTTTTCAGATTTCAAGGCTGAGGTGTTGAGCTCTCTGCAGGAAACTAATAAAAAGCTCTCGGAGATTCAGACGACCCAGGGTGCTGCCATCCAGGCGTTGCAGGCGCAGGCCACTGAACGAGAGGAGGAGGCCGTGGTCCTCGTGAGTAAGGTGGAGGGGCATGAGGCACTCCACAAGAAGTGGCAAGACCGCTTCGAGGAGCTTGATCACCGCATGAGGTGGAAAAATCTGAGGATCTTGGGCCTTGCGGAGGGGCTGGAGGGGTCGGATCTGACAACCTACGTGGCCACGATGCTGAACTCGCTAGTGGGGGCAGGATCTTTCCATCTACCTCTGGAGCTGGAGGGAGCCCACAGAGTACTGGTCAGAAGGCCTAAGGAGAACAAACCCCCGTGTGCGGTGCTGGTGAGGTTCCACCGGTTCAGTGATCGGGAGTGTGTGCTGCACTAGGCCAAGAAGGTGAAGAGCAGCAATTGGGAGAATGGGGGAGTACGGATCTACCAGGATTGGAGTGCGGAGGTGGCTAAGCGGCGATCTGGGTTTAATCGGACGAAAGAGGTGCTCTACAAGAAGATAAAGTTTGGAATGTTGCAGCCTGCACGCCTGTGGGTAACTAATTTGGACCGGCATTATTATTTTGATTCCCCGGAGGAGGCGTGGGCCTTCGTGCGGACGGAGAAACTGGACTTGAACTAGGGGTTGGGGGTTGCGGGGTCGGTTGTAATGCTTTATTGCTGGTTTCTGCTGTTGCTGTGTTCTCTTTTTCTGTACTTTTGTAATTTTGACATGGTTATTCATTGGGGTGTTGTTCTGTTTTTTGTTGGGGGGCATTGTTTGAGTTTTGTATCTTGCGGGGAAGGTTGGGGGGGGGGTTTGTTGTATTCTATATCGGGTTGGGGGTATGGAGTGGGGCTGGTATTTGGGAGCTGCGTCAGAAGGGTGTGGTGGGGCAGTGCAAAAGCGTGGGCTTTCCTCTGGTTTCCCGCGTTGCGGGGCTCGGGGGTGGAGACGATGACGGGGGGGGGGGGGGCTTAACTGGTTCTTTCCCGCGCTGGAGCGGTGCCTAGAGGAGGGACAGGATGGGGGATGATCCCACTTTGGGAGGGGTCGGGTTTGTGGCTGGAGTTTCCGGGGTCAGCAGAAGTTAGCTGACCCACGGAAGTACAATGGAGGACGGTTCGCGGCTAGGAGGGTTCCTAGCCTGGGGGGGGGGGGGGGGGGGGGGGGGGGGGGGAGAATACCGGGTTGCCGCTGGCAGGGTCAGGAAGGAGCTGGTGTGGGCCGGGGGGACAGAGGTGAGGTGTTGTCGCTGTGGGGACTGGGTCGGGCGAGGGGTGCTGGCCTGGGGCGGGCAGTCGACGGGGGAGGGGGGGGCGGGACACCCTCTGATCCGGTTGGTCACCTGGAATGTGAGAGGATTGAATGGGCCGGTGAAGCGGTCGAGGGTACTTGCTCATCTGAGGGGGCTAAAGGCAGATGTGGCAATGCTTCAGGAGACCCACCTGAAGGTGGCGGACCAGGTCCGTCTGAGGAAGGGGTGGGTGGGGCAGGTTTTCCACTCTGGGTTGGATGTGAAGAACCGGGGAGTGGCGATTGGGAAAAAATGTGTCGTTTGAGGCATCTGAGGTGGTGGCGGATAAGGGGGGTAGGTATGTTATGGTTAGGGGCAGGCTACAAGGAGAGAAGGTGGTACTTGCTAGTGTGTATGCCCCAAATTGGGACGATGCGGGCTTTATGAGGCGTACGCTGGGACGGGTCCCGGATCTAGAGGCGGTAGGTCTGATTATGGGGGGGGGGGGGGGGGGGGGGGGGACTTCAATACGGTGTTGGATCCTTCACTGGATCGGTCCAGTTCAAGAACGGGTAGGAGGCCAAGGTCTGAGAGGGTTTATGGACCAGATGGGAGGAGTGGACCCATGGAGGTTTGTGAGGCCGAGGGCACGGGAGTACTCTTTCTTCTCCCACATACATTGGGTTTATTCTCGGATAGACTTCTTCATGGTGAGTAGGGGACTGATTCCGAGAGTGAAGGAGGCCGAATATTCGGCCATTGCAATCCGACCACGCTCCGCATTGGATGGAGTTGGAGATGGTGGAGGTGCGGGACCAGCGCCCGTTGTGGCGGTTGGATGTGGGGTTGTTGGCGGAGGAGGAGGTATGTAGGAGGGTCCGGGCAAGTATTGAGGGGTACCTCGAGGTGAATGATACAGGGGAGGTCCAGGTGGGGATGGTCTGGGAAGCCCTGAAGGCAGTAATTCGTGGGGAGCTGATATCCATCCGGGCACACGGAGAGGAGCGAGAGGGATAGATTGGTGGGGAAGATGCTGGAGGTAGATAGGAGGTACGTGGAGGCACCAGAGGGGGGACTGTTGGGGGAGAGGCGCAGCCTACAGGCTAAATTTGATTTGCTGACCACTAGAAAGGCGGAGGCACACTGGAGGAAGGCACAAGGGGCAGTGTATGAACATGGTGAAAAGGCGAGTAGGATGCTGGCTCATCAGCTCCGCAAGCAGGATGCGGCGAGGGAAATTGCTGGAGTGAGAGACAAGAGTGGGAATGTGGTGCGGAAGGGGGTAGAGGTGAATGAGGTCTTCAAAGGACTTTTACGGGGAACTGTACCGGTCGGAGCCAACGGTGGAGAGAAGGGGAATGGAGAGGTTTTGCGACGGGCTATCTTTCCCGAAGGTGCAGAAGGAGCAGGTGGAGGGGTTGGGGGCGCCGATTGAGCTGGAGGAGCTAGTTAAGGGTATCGGGCAGATGCAGTCAGGGAAGGCGCCGGGGCCAGATGGGTTCCCGGTGGAATTTTATAAAAAGTTTGTGGACCTAGTGGGCCCCTTGCCGGTGCGGACACTTAATGAGGCGTGGGAAGGGGGGACTTTGCTCCCAACCATGTCGCGGGCACTGATTTAGTTAATCTTAAAGAGGGACAAGGTTCATACAGGCCCATATCTCTCCTCAATGTGGATGCCAAGGTGCTGGCAAAAATCCTGGCCACCAGGATAGAGGACTGTGCGCAAGGGGTTGTACACGAGGACCAGACAGGTTTTGTGAAGGGAAGGCAGCTGAACACGAATGTGCGGAGGTTGTTGAATGTCATCATGATGCCGGCGATTGAGGGGGAGGCTGAGATAGCGGTGGCGCTGGATGCGGAGAAGGCCTTCGATAGAGTGGAGTTGGTACTTATGGGAGGTGTTGGGGAGGTTTGGATTTGGTGAAGGGTTTATCAGATGGGTGAGGCTGCTATATGAGGCCCCGATGGCGTGTGTGGCCACGAATGGGAGGAGGTCGGAGTACTTCCGGCTTTACCGAGGGACCAGGCAGGGTTGCCCCCTGTCCCCTTTGTTGTTTGCATTGGCAATCGAGCCGTTGGCGATGGCGTTGAGGGATTCAGGGAGGTGGAGGGGTTTGGTGCGAGGTGGGGAGGAACATAGGGTGTCGTTGTATGCAGATGACCTGCTACTGTATTTGGCGGACCCGGTGGGAGGGATGCCGGGGGTGATGGAGCTGCTAGCTGAGTTTGGGACCTTTTCAGGCTATAAACTAAATCTAGGCAAGAGTGAGGTGTTTGTGGTGCACCCTGGGGACCAGGAGGAAGGAATTGGTAGGCTCCCGCTCAGGAGGGCAGGGGAGAGTTTTAGGTACCTGGGGGTGCAGGTGGCCAGGGACTGGGGGACTCTTCACAAGCATAATTTCACCAGGCATGTGGATCAAATGGAGGAGGAGTTCAAGAGGTGGGACATACTGCCATTGTCGTTGGAGGGGAGGGTGCAGTCCGTCAAAATGACGGTGCTTCCGAGGTTCTTGTTCCTCTTTCAGTGCCTGCCCATCTTCATCCCCAGGGCCTTCTTTAGGAGGGTGACTAGCAGTATTTTGAGCTTTGTGTGGGCACATGGGACTCCGAGAGTGAAGAGGGTTTTCCTGGAGGGAGGAATAGAGGCGGGCTGGCGCTGCCCAACCTTTTGGGGTACTATTGGGCGGCCAATATGTCAATGGTGTGTAAATGGGTGATGGGGGTGGGGTGGAAAAGAATGGAGATGGCGTCTTGCAGAGGTACGAGCCTGGGTGCCTTGGTAACGGCGCCGTTGTCGCTTTCTCCTAAGAGGTATACCATGAGCCCGGTGGTGGCGGCAACCCTAAGAATCTGGGGACAGTGGAGACGGCATAGGAGGGAAAACAGGGGGCTCGATGGAGGCTCCATTAGGTGGAAATCATCGGTTCATCCCGGGGAACACTGATGGGGGATTTAGGGGGTGGCATAGGGTGGGGACCAGTAAACTGAGGGACCTGTTTATTGGCGGGAGGTTTGCGGGCCTGGGGGAACTGGAAGATAAATTTGGGCTCCCCCTAGGGAACATGTTCAGATACTTGCAGGTAAAGGCATTTGCTAGGCGACAGGTAGAGGAGTTCCCTTTGCTGCCCTCGCGGGGGGCGATGGACAGAGTGCTTTCAGGAGTGTGGGTCGGAGAGGGGAAGAAGTCTGACATTTATAAGGTAATGCAGGAGGTGGAGGAGTCGTCAGTGGAGGAGCTGAAGGCTAAATGGGAGTGGGAACTTGGGGAGCAGATGGAGGACGGGACTTGGGCGGATGCCTTGGAGAGAGTCAACTCTTCCTCTTCATGTGCGAGGCTTAGTCTCATCCAATTTAAGGTGCTGCACCGGGCCCACATGTCCGGGACTAGGATGAGTAGGTTCTTTGGGGGGTGAGGACAGGTGCACCAGGTGTTCGGGGAGTCCAGCGAATCATGCCCTTATGTTCTGGGCATGCCCGGCACTGGAAGCATTCTGGAAGGGGGTGGCGGGGACGGTGTAGAGGGTGGTTGGATCCAGGGTCAAACCAGGGTGGGGACTTGCGATTTTTGGAGTTGCAGTGGAGCCAGGAGTGCAGGAGGCGAAAGAGGCCGGTGTCCTGGCCTTTGCGTCCCTAGTAGCCCGGCGGAGGATCTTGATGAAGTGGAAAGATGCGAGGTCCCCAAGTGTGGAGACCTGGATCAGTGACATGGCGGGGTTTATAAAATTGGAGAGGGTCAAATTTGCCCTGAGAGGATCAATACAAGGGTTCTATAAACGGTGGCAGCCTTTTCTGGACTTCCTGGCTCAAAGATTTTTTTTTGGGGGGGGGGGGGGGATGTTCGTTCTGTATTACTGTTTCTATTTTTTTCTATGGGTATGTAACTTAACATTGTGTTAATTTAAGTTGTTAATATGTTTTGTTGTTAATTGAGGATGGGCGAATGTTTATGATTGCTATCATTATTGTTATTGTTTGTATTTTATTACGGTTCGTTTTTATTGTATAAATACAACATTTTTCAATAAAAATTATTTGTTTAAAAAAGAATAAATTCAGAGGGACAGCTCTGTGGCACAGTGGTTAGCATTGCTGCCTCACAGCGCTGAGGTCCCAGTTTCGATCCCGGCTCTGGGTCACTGTCCGTGTGGAGTTTGCACATTCTCCCTGTTTGTGTAGGTTTCGCCCCCACAACCCAAAGATGTGCAGGGTAGATGAATTGGTCACGCTAAATTGACCCTTAATTGGAAAAAAATTAATTGGGTACTCTAAAAATGTTTTTAAAAAGAATACATTCGGGGCATGCTTTGAATATTCTCTACTATTTTTAAAATAAATTTAGGGTACCCAATTCTTTTTCCCCCCTAGTTAAGGGGCAATTTAGCGTGGCCAATTCACCTACCCTGCACATCTTATTGGGTTGTGGGGGTGAGAACCACGCAGACATGGGGAGAACGTGCAATGTCCAAACAGACAGTGACCTAGAGCCGGGATCGAACTCAGGTCCTTGGCACCGAGAGGCAGCAGTGCTAACCACTGTGCCACCGTGCCGCCCCTAATATTCTCCACTATAACTGGATTTACTTCACTATATTGCAGGGTATATAATTTTATACGGGTCACTGAAGATACTTGGAACAGTGTGTGTTGTACATCTTGGGTCACGCTCAGTGGAATTATTTACAATACTTACAAATTGAAAATATGTATCATATATCCTGGAGCGTGTTTTAGGTTGGAGTTAAGATATTTTCAAATTAATCATTTAAAATTTTGGTTATGGTACTGTTTGAGATTCCATGATTGTGTATACAAAATAACCGAACATTTAGTAAATGTATTGTTTATAACACTAAGGGATTCATTTTTGAAATGTATCCAGGGCCACATTGTTGTACTGGGCCAGAACAATATCATTTCACCTCTAGATCCTTTGCTTTAATATATTTCAAAATTCTACAATTT